>NW_018407347.1:17019-73472 GCF_002113885.1 Mizuhopecten yessoensis
GGGGGGGGGAAGGGCACACCCACTGTTAATACAAAATTGAATCCCCTTGGCCCAAGGATGCTCCAGACCAAATTTAGTTAAAATCCACCGAGCTTTCCAGGACTAGTAGCATTGGAAAGGAAAAGTTGACGGAGGTGCACCATGGCAAAAGCATGCCTTTCGAGCAGGTGAGCTAATAACCAAAAGACCTAGAGCAATGATAGTTGACAAGTAGGGTCTGGAACTGGGTCCTATAAAGTGTCCTCAAATAAACAAGGCAAAGTATTGCAAGGCAATCCATAGTCCCCCACCGCTAGTTATTTCTATATTTAACAAACAGTACACTTATGTCAGGATGTTGGGATAGAGTATTATAAAATTTCATTTAGTCTGGAACATTCTTCAGGCAAGGAGACTCAATATATGGAAATATTTGTAAAATAAGTTTCATTGAGAATATATTTCCATGATTGCTCAAATAATCAGCTGAGCATTACAGGCCCTCTGGGCATCTTAGTGTTTTTTTGATCTTTTCTTAAAGTGCACACAATATTTCATATCAGAAACTTGATTCCAATTAGTAATACATGACAACACTAAATCAAATTATATTATTTTTTATTTGTTCTCGATTCTATATTAGTGCGAGTATAAAAATGTAATATTCTAGTAAACAGTTCTTGAGTACATTTTTATATATATACCTGTATTAATAATAATTTCACTATTAGGCTATACCACGCTCTCACAGAATAAATCAGTGTGCAGGAAAACATGTGTTTGGTCTGTACAAGTACTGTGCTAATTTATGATAATTCTAACTGAAAACAGAATTTGTAAGAAGAGAAGTGAAGCAAGAATTTACGATAGAGATAGAGAGGCATGTACTTTTGTTAAGCCTTTGAGTGAGGAATCAGTCAGAAATAGTGCAGGCGGAAACTCGGAAAAACTATTCCCATAACAACATGCCTGGGGAAAAACTATTCCCACAACAACATGCCTGAGGAAAAACTATTCCCACAACAACATGCCTGGGGAAAAACTATTCCCACAACAACATGCCTGAGGAAAAACTGTTCCACATTTCGTACAGCCAAAACCTGAAACAACCATACCGAGGACGTTGTATCCGCTCAAAATATCAATACTTTTGAGAACAGAATGACTTTGGCAGAATGAAGAACTTTATTATAATTATATGATAAATTTAAATAACTATGAACTTTAACTTTATATTATACAATTGTTTAATTTGTGAGTCGAGTGTAGAGGAGTACTATCAGCTCCTGTATTGGAAACTAACTTTAACTTTACTTTAACTAACTTTAAGAAATGTCCTGGGTCCTATAAATACTGTAAATACGCAATTCGGCGCGCGCATGTGCTTGACAACGAATAATTTTTGACTTAAGTTCAGTCTCAGCTAAGATTTTGCTTAGCACGTTTCATGATCCACTTAAGATTTTGGTCTTAGCTAAGTCAAAACTTCAAACTTAAGTTCAAATTTTGTCTTAGACTTAAGTCCGTTTCATGATCCCGGACCCTGGTCTACAAAGTAAGAAATGTATGGCAGTGTAATAGAACTTGTCTTAAGGATGTCTGTACAACTGCTGAAACAGTAGCTGTGGAACAGAACTTCGGACCTGGTGGGCTCAAATCTACAGTGGATACTGTAGTGTTTTGCCTTCAGGGGGAGAGGTATATCTTGAAATCACAACCAGTGATGCAGTATATATATTGTATATTCAAAACTTAATACATGTATAACTAATTTAATATACCATCTATAGCTATAAACTTCCTCATATTGTAACCTCTGTAGCATCATTTTACCTTAATGTCAGGAGTTGACTTGCATCATAATAATAATAATAATAATAATAATAATTTGAGGTTCTTATATACCGCTTTATCACAAATTATTATCCGTGGTTATAGGGCCTTTGCAACCAGCCAATATCATTCTCAACTCCCTGGGGAGCATACAGCCGGAGCTGCCATTTTGGCACTCATAGCTAGCATTCAACAATTCTAGCACTGCCCAACCATGTACTCATACAGCTGAGTAGCCTGGAACAAGCGGAGTAAAGTGTCTTGCTCAAAGAAACAACACAGTGTCCTGACTCGAACCCGCAACCCTTCGGTCACGAGCCCGGCGTCCCACCACCAGACTACCAAGCCTCCTGATATGATATATGATATGGTAATAGGCATCAAAAGCACATCACATGCAGCATGACACAATAGAATAATCAAATAACAAATCAATACATCACCTATATTGGACTTCACTAAACACAAAACTTAATTACTAAAGTATAACATACATTGTATACTTCTATATGGCCCGATTCATCTCGGAATATTTCAGATTCAGTTCCTCAAATGCCATGAATTTGTTACGCTTTTTGCAGGGGTTGAAAATAACTATTTTAGCCACTAGGAAAAATAGCAAGTGGCTAAAAACTTCATTCGCTAAATCAGAAACTCATTTGCAAAACTTAACATTCTTTTCATCATTCATCAATATAATATGAATTTTAATCTGAAAAATGAGGCTAAGATCGTCACATTGAAGTTAATCTGAAAAATGAGGCTAAGATCGTCACATTGAAGGAAAAACAATCAAATGATGTCTAGGACTTTTTTAATGACATCTTTCAGACAACAGGCCACTGGACGACAGATTCTACTGTAGATAGTTCTAGCTATGTGATTGGACGACGGATTCTACTGAATATGGTTCTAGCTATGTGATTGGACGACAGATTCTACTGAATATGGTTCTAGCTATGTGATTGGACGACAGATTCTACTGTAGATGGTTCTAGCTATGTGATTGGACGGCAGATCCTACTGTAGATGGTTCTAGCTATGTGATCGGACGACAGATCCTACTGTAGATGGTTCTAGCTATGTGATTGGACGACAGATTCTACTGTAGATGGTTCTAGCTTTGTGGTTGGACGACAGATTCTACTGTAGATGGTTCTAGCTTTGTTATTGGACGACAGATTTGACTGTAGATGGTTCTAGCTTTGTGATTGGCCGACAGATTCTACTGTAGATGGTTCTAGCTTTGTGGTTGGACGACAGATTCTACTGTAGATGGTTCTAGCTTTGTTATTGGACGACAGATTTGACTGTAGATGGTTCTAGCTTTGTGATTGGCCGACAGATTCTACTGTAGATGGTTCTAGCTATGTGATTGGACGACTCATTCTTCTGTAGATGGTTCTAGCTATGTGATTGGACGACCGATTCTTCTGTAGATGGACGGATCAATAGTGATTCAAGGCGTGCAGTATGTGGTTGATTTGTTAGATGTATTTAGCACCAGATAAATACAGGGTATATTAACATACAACCTGTGGATGAAATAATGAACACTTCTAACCTAGTTTTCTATATAACTAACCTGGTATAAAACACCTACATTTATAACAACTATTGGTATTCTTTGTTACATACAATCAAAACTTGTAAGTCAGAACACTTTGATTCCAGAAAACATGTTCAGAATTTATCTAATGATGGCCCCGGTTTGTCGTGTTAGACTACTGAAATCATATTCTAATGATTTTCATTGTGATTTTTATCTTTTATCACAAAAAAAAAGGTTAATCGTTTGGGGTAGAGACGGGTGCCTTGGGAGACACCAGGAAGAAAGCAAGAGTGGGGAAAGTAATTTCTCTTACCCTGGACAGGGATATCCACCATTTTACCTGTGTGAGATTTACTTATCTCACCCTAGGGTTGAGACAAGCTACACATGTTCTTTGCACGTTCTCAACAATTGTATGATGTCATAGCAACAATACCATGACGTCATGGCAACAATACAATGACGTCATGTCGACAATTCAGCTGCATCACATCAACATTGTCTTGCATTGATGTAACGTCTGCATAAAATACATAAGAGGGTAAACCGGGTAAGAGAAAAATAATCATTCACCCCATTGGGAGTGAGACAGGGTGATCTCAACCCTCGGGGTAAGATTCTTAAGCTGTCAAACCCTCGGCAAGCCTCGTGTTTGACAACTTAAGAATCTTACCCCTCGGGTTGAGATTACCCCGTCTCAACCCCAAGGGGGTGAAAGATTCTATTAATCCAAAGTGTTTCAATAGGGGCAGCAAACTGGTTTTAGTTTCTTCACTGTCCTCTAAGCAGACACAGATAAAACAATCCTGTACTGGCCCATATAAGTTGCAATAAAATTGTAGTGGGTGGAATTGTTGTTCAAAATAATCAAACTCTGTTTTCTGACATCACAATCATCGGAGAGTTTTGTATTCGGTCAGTGTTACAGAGTATTGAATTTATCATGTCAACTCTTTACATGCATGTTCCAATGGGATAACAGGAATCTAAATGAGTGAGAGGTTAATAAATTAAAGAAAGATGTAAAATATAATACTAGGATACGTTTAAATGGATTAGAAACACACTTCACTAGTAGAAATAAAAATAAAATTGAATATAATTGGAGTAAAAAAATTAAAGGATATGAAAATGTTCATATTAATATATATGTCTTGAAATATCAATCTGATTAATTTCTAAAACAATAAATACACAGACATTATAATATCTACCAGTTCCTATGAAGATTTAAAAAAATCAGTTAATCTACCTAGCTACAAAATGCAATCAGACATGGAGAGTGTTGTGTTTTTTTGAAATTTAAACCAAGTTTTAATCACACATTAGTCAGACAGAGTTTTTTTTTCATTTTAGGTTAAGTTGAATAAAAAAATGAAAAAGAAAAATATCTGGTACAAATACATACATATATATAGTCAGTGCTTTGACTCAAGGCTATATTAAAACAGTTAAAACTTGACCAAGAAAAGAATTTCACGCAAGCCATGAATTGAACAAAACCAGTCATGTTGGCGAGGCAAAAAAAATGGGTAGAGTCAATTAAGACCAGAAACAATGCTTGTTAAGGATTTATAATGGTGAAAACATTTTTTCAAATGTTCAGAAATATCAATTTATTGCTTCCAATTGCAATATTGCAATGTTAAAATGATTTGACACAATGTACAAATATTACAATCTTTAACAGAATAACACTTTCCTATACAGGTGAACACTTAAATCGAGATTTCCCCGTTCAGGAAGTACATGGTCATTTTTGTTTAGAACTTCTTGGGAATGCCCTGGATATACTGACATGGATATAAAGTTGAGATACATATGCATGTTATCACTAGGAACAGTCTTAACATTTCATGATGTAAATAGGAAAACAAAGTCTACATTGTCTACTTTTGTTACCTTAAATCTCAACAATTTTTATCACAAAAACCAATCTTATAAAATTAACTGAAAACTGGCCGTAACATTTCTTGTCAAGTAAACCTTGCAAGACCCAAACCCAATTGTTCAGACCCTGAAGTTTGCAGGAAACCGTGAACAACCTTGACATTGAATATTTATACAAGTCTTCTTTTTTGAGATATGAAATGATACACAATATTCTATTGATTTATTGTGAGATGTGTAATACACTTCTCACAATATAACATTGTTAGTGTCTTATTGTGAGATATGTATTACACTTCTCACAATATAACATCGTTAGTGTCTTAGTGTGAGATATGTATTACACTTCTCACATTATAACATCGTTAGTGTCTTAGTGTGAGATATGTATTAAACTTCTCACAATATAACATCGTTAGTGTCTTAGCATGAGATATGTATTACACTTCTCACAATATAACATCGTTAGTGTCTTAGTGTGAGATATGTATTACACTTCTCACAATATAACATCATTAGTGTCTTAGTGTGAGATATGTATCACACTTCTCACAATATGGTACCATTAGTGTGTTAGTGTGAGATATGTATTACACTTCTCACAATATGATACCATTAGTGTGAGATATGTATTACATTTCTCACAATATGATACCATTAGTGTGAGATATGTATTACACTTCTCACTAAAAAAAAATGTCACCCTGGTACAATATACGAGCTGCTTCCTACAGACTCAGCCAGGGAGTATTTCTCTTTAGCTCATTGGGTAGAGCACAAGACTAATAAACCAGAGGTCCCTGGTTCAACTCCCCATGGAGGCAATGAAAAAATAATGACCTCTATTACAAAATAATAATAAGTTTTGCATGAGAAAACTAATATTAATCTATATATACCTCATTAAAATCAACTATCAATGAAATACATGAATTAAACATGCTAGCAACAAGTGAATAAATAAAAAATAGAGATGTACATGATTTCTTATTACATTAATGTTGCACCAATGGTAGTATGTGTAAAATTTCTAACAATGTCGCAGGTGACCTAAAAATCCTGACCACCAAGAGTGTACTGTGATGTCACTTCTACTAGGGAAAAAATATTTAAAAATATGTCTTTTGATATTAATTATTTGTTCCCTCAAAATGGCAAATAAAACCATTACTAGCATACACCCGACCATTTTATCATCTTTGTAATAACAGCAAAAGTGATTTTCTACAATTTATTATACAATTGCATGTACCAGTGTGAGAAATATGTGTTTTGTGCAGATGTATGGCAGCTTTGGCTCATCACAACATTTATCCCTTTTTCTATACATAACATTATCGCTGTATGACTATTGAACAATAAGGTTTCCTTGATACATACATATATAATTACTAAAAAAAAAAAAAAAACTTAAATTTGTTTTACTGGCTATTTTACTTTAACCCTTTCACCCCTGTAGACCATAATGGGCCCTTCCATATCAATGCATGGTAGAGTCTACTAAAGTAACATAGGGGTGAAAGGGTTAAGAGAACTAATTTCAAATTTTGTTGGTCAGTTGGATTTTCTACTTTATTAGAAAATGGCACAAAAACTGAGGCCATCCTAAAATTTAAATTTTCTGATCATCTATATAATTACAAATTAATTAGAAAATATATTACTTTCAACTATTTAAGACAAAGATCTTTTTTGTTTCTATTTGATGACAGTTTAACTCCCAACATTCACCATCTCTAAATACATCAATAAAGTAGGTAGAGACACATTTATCAAACATATAAAGAATCACAGTCTGCCCACATTTTAGTACATGTCAGACCCATGCTGATTTAATATTGAGAATGCCTACAAATCTCTCTCTAGATCTAAAGGTCTGCAATAAGTGAGAATTTTCAGTCAAATCTACAACTTAAAAACTTTCGTCCTCTGACGCATCGTCCCATTCACATGATTCTACAGCGTCATCAAAGCTCACTTCCTTGTCATACTCAAATCCCTGGTCTCCTGGTTTTACACGATTCTTCTCAAACGTACCCTCCATAACGGCCTTCTTTCGTGTAAGTGTTTCAGGGTCAACCTTATTCAAGTCTTCTTCAGGATCTAATTTATCAAGCTCAGCATTACGAGCGAGGCTAGCTTCAAGACTCATTCCCTTCATTTTATCACTGATGATGGTAATGAGACGCTCCAGCTGGCTTTTTGGGAGACAATGGACATACTTTGAGTGGCGGGGATTCTTTAACAGTTCTTCAGCTGCCCTGTCAATGTCCGAGTTCTTAGTGAAATTTCTCAGTGGCATGGATCTCCGTCGAAGTTTACCATCTTTTTCGTAGCTGACAACAATGCAGGGTGGGTCAAACTTAACTCCACACTTCTTCACTTCGATTCCATTCTCCATTTTTTTCTTCAAAAGATAACAAGACTGCATTAAGCAAGACTCAGCATAAACATTTCTGTATACAAAAACCAGCATTTGACTGTTAGACATACTTTTCAATAGCAGCAATGGAATATATAGCTTGATACAAAGTTTACCGTATTAAATAAATTATATAATCTACTACCCGAGGCCCCAGGGCCATGTGTCGCTAACCCGGTAATGTTGGTAGTCAAGTTTAAATCTGGCTTATAGTTTGGAGGAAAGCCTCAGTAATGTAAGCAACTTTACTTGTACTGTATAATTTTATTTCAAACCAGCCCAGTATCCTTCAAAGAGGCGATATTTAAAGCAAATCTTCCAATTCTAACACTTTTGATCCCATTTTCCAGTCCTCGGGACGGTTTGCCCCTTATAGCTTTTGATCCGGATGGTCCAAGGATGCTACTGCTATCATCTGGTAAAAATCCTATTTCATTTTATAATAAATTAGTCAATCTGAAACCTTTTTGTGCCTCGACCCTCAGCTCCCTGGAGGGTCAGCCTCTTTACATGTAAAGCAATTAGCTCTGAGAGGCTGATGTAATTGTTTTAACACCCAGTTAGGGTTTTGACCATTTGCAGAACAAATTCATGCAATTTCTTCCAGGTATGTTATCAGATAAACATGTATGAATGTTTGTAGAATTGATGAAAATATTATTTTCTTTTGAATTATTAAAGTAAAATTTCTTAATCTTATTCTTTTAACTCAGAAAGCCGACTTTAGTTACCCCTACCCCCCTATTCATTAATGAAAAAATACTCATTTTTTTACCATTTTTTGCAGATTAAACGCTTGATATAAAAAGTTCTGCTATTAAACTTTTTTTTAATATTCAATGATTTAAAAGAAAATGTGTCTCTCTTTCTAAACATCCACAAAAAACGTCCGTGTGCTTCTTTTTTTGTCCCATTATCATAAATTGTGTTATTTTTTACCTTTTTCGGGGTCAAAAATCAATAATGTATAATTTTCCAGTTTGTTGCATATTACTTTTATCATATTAAACATTATAAAATTGTACAGCAAAATTGAACCTGCTACAATTAAAAATGGTGACGATATAATTGAAAGCAAATCTGTCAACCTGACCTCACCCCAGGAGGGTCATACCCTTTATTTTGAAAACTTTTGATTCCCGTGGACTTAGGATGGACACCTAGTTAGCTACAGATGCTTGTGAACACCAAAGTGTGGACGGACGAATGCTCCCCAAACCATAATACATCATGTTAATTTTTTTTGACAGGCATATAAAAAGTAAATCTGAAATCATGTACCTGCTCCACACTTAAAATCTAGGTTATTTAATGGTAAAAAAGATCAGACAATATATATGTCTATGATATGTGCCTGAGTTTGCACTTTGTTTTCTTATACTGGTCCAATTATATTCTGAAATACATAATTGAATAAATTACTTGTAAGCTAGTGAATAAATTACTGGCAAGCTAGCTTTTCCATTGATGCAGTTTGTAACCATGGGATGCCATCACTAGTTCAGCTAGGTCAAGCTTGGTCAGTGGCTGGATAAGTGACTGACCATACATTACACTAGCACCGCTTTTGCCATTGGTCAAATGGAAAGCTGAGCCAGCTCTTGCCCAATGACATTGGTCAAATGGAGAGTCAGTCTGAATTGTTCTTCTGAAGCAGAACTGGACTCGATCAATCGTCGCTAAACAATTAGCTCAATTAGTAGAGCATCCGTCTAAGAGTTTGGGCGGTCCAGGGTTCGAATCTTGCCAGGCCATGTATTTTCTCTTAGGGAGTTAGTGGATAGCCCCTGCTTGAACGATGACAAGTCAAGGCCCTCAACCATAGGGGGTACCAACACAATGTTGAAGGTTTAAACATGGCGTCATACTTTTGACAAGCGTCGTATTATCATATCCGATTTAAAATAGCCGACCAACGGCTTCATTGTTATAGGAGTACAAAAGATACCTAAGGGGAGAGAATTCCAATGGGGGATGATTGACGGAAAGTTTATCGGTACAACTTATAGCAACTGTTGACGCATATTTGTTGGAGTTAATTGCATATGATCTTGGTCACATCTGTGTCAACCTTAATTGTATTTAGAATTCCGTATTTAAGTTGACACAGATTGATAACGATCAAACTACACCGATACAAACTATTTCCCCATTAACCCAAACAAGTGCCCAAAATAAAAGTTACCTTCTTATTCTCTCTAAATTTTCAGTATCATCACCGGTATGTTCCTGCCATTTATCTGAAATGCAGGACCACGGTTGAAAGCGAAATGTCTTCTTCTACAATTCAACATAGCCTACAAACTCGAAAGTGTCCTCCATATTGAAACAAATGTTATGAGCATGCGTAGTGGATATAAAAAAAAAATCAGTAAAAAGTAGGTGATAACAAATTAAATAACGCACTATTTGTCATGTGATTTTGCTACTTTTTCTCCAAAATTTGTATGATATAAATATTCAATTATATTTGTAACCTAAAATAGTAATCAATATATGTTATATTGTGTTAATTAAACTAATAATGTTTCTTTTAATTACTACTTTTTTCTTCTACAGACATGCGCAATCGTCACCCGCCATTTCAACATGGAGGTCATGTAGAATTAAGCGGACGCAGCGGATGAAAAATCATCAAAATTCACATCTAATAGAGTCTTTTATAGTAGACGAACGGGTAATTATACAAGAACTGACCACTTATGATGATATGCTATAATCATATTTGTGTTGTCAACCCGAAATATTGCAAAATCATCTGGAAAAGTATCTGTAAACAAGATGTCGGCCGGCGGTGCGGCGAGGCCTAATGAAAAAAACACCTTTTTACGCTCGGTATCTGATGTTAATTTCCAAAATATCTTAAGAGGATGAGGCAAAGGCATTAAAGATGTAAACCTTTCAAATTGTCAGAATGAATATGTTATTTTGCAGTTAAATGAATATCAATGCTTTGTTCCAAAGAAGGCAAACTAGCCACAGGTGCTCGGGTTCTGGAGTAGGCTATATGTGATATATATTGTCGCACCCACTAGATATATCGCACCCCCTTATACTAATAAATCATATATTAGTATAAGTGGGTGCGACAATATATCACATACATTCCAGAACCCGAGCACCTGTGAAACTAGCCTGTGTAAAAAGTTAAAATTTATATTTTCCTGAATGATAATGACCAAGCTCTGATTTAGTGTCAGAATAATGCTTAATTATGCTCAATATTAGTAATAACGAGATGAATCATTTCGACACGTTTATTTTACTAGAATAGGATACAATGCAACACCAGGGACGTTAATCGTGCTCCAGTGGATTGGACGAGTATGACCATAGTTCATTCGGATCGTGATTTGATATGTTTCAAGGCCTGCATTATGCTGTAAACGTTTGCAGGTCCATCAGGTTTTAACCCTGAAATATTACATTAAAATACAAGCCCATCAGGGTGCATAAACAAACAGGCGTCTCTTAAGATGACAGCTCTATTAGTATTACTGTCCTGTAGAAAAACTGCCTACAACTCGCTTGTTAGATCAATTATGTATTAAAGAGCTGTCATCTTCGACCTTAGTACTAATACCTGGCTGGGTATTAGATTGATCCCATTTCTTGTAATGGAGCAAGCTCAATGTGAATCACACCGGGGCAATTTTAGCATTAATTGACATGAATACACTGGTTTGTTACATAAACCACTTGAAGTTTAACTTTGCCTAAAATATTGTGATCAAGTTTACATATCGAGGGCAATCGAAATCTGAATTGACCAACATGCTGGAAACTTTGGCTCTCTTCCGATATAGGTCAGACATTTATATATATGGGTGTCATGGCCCAATACTGATTCTTTTGAGGTTAGTTATTGACTGGAACCACCTGGATGATGAAGTTACGTGTCAAAGAATCCCTTGACAAACATTGCTGTGGCGCAAATAAAAAAATTATGAATTATGTTAAATCAAATGTAATTAGCACCAGCTGGTTCTTGAGAAAAATTGAAACAATTGCACTGTGTACGTCATGAATACAATACGAAGTGGAGAACAATTTTTTTTCTCTCGTTTTGTGCCAAAAATAGGGTGTGTGATTTTTTTTAAACCACATGCCCAATTAAATGATAAATAGATGTTTTCTAAACTAATATTAATTTTCATGAAATATTGTAAAATAAAATGAAATAATATACATGATATAGAAATACTTGGAATATCATTTCAGAAAAAATGTGGCCAATGTTACTGGACATGTCACGAGATGAATGCAAACGTGTCCTGAGACGCCTTGAGTTGGAAGCATACTCCTCTCTTGTGTCAGTATTCAGGGCGCAGGGGGATCTCAACAAAGAAAAGAAAAGGATACTGCAAGACCTGCAGCAAAACCTCAGGTTTGTACACTGAAAAATCAGGCTCGCTGTTCAGTTATCTACAGATTTAATTTGAAATACTACTAAATGCAGCAATAATTCACAAATCATAATTAAAAGTTTTAATGAGCTTAGAGATTTATTTGTTTCTGCTCTAAAACTGTTTTCACAGCATATCGACCGAGAGGCATCGTGCTGAAGTGAGAAGAGCAATCAATGATGAGAAGCTGTCAACGATTGCTGACAGGTAAATATTTTTTAATTACATTATACTCGGTGTTGTAGTCATTAAGTAGTAAACATAGGTTATATGGAGTAGATATCTGTACTTTAACAGTGCTAATTTAAATATGGCAGAAAACTGCAGGGCACCAAAATGTTGGTACAAACCTAAACCAGTTTTATTTGGGGAATGATATATTTTTTTTTGCTATTTTCTCTTAGTATGGCTGGCCCTAATACAGAGTCTGAGTGGCTCATTGAGGGGCGTCGACTGATTCCCCTGATGCCAAGGCTTGTACCACAGACTGCATTTACTGTCACAGCCAATCATGCTGCTAACATACAGGCAGAGAAAAACGCCAGCATGCCCAGCCCATCACACACTGGAAACAAAGATGGTGAGTTCACGGCTGCCTACAAACCGATCCTGGCACCACAAATCCAATCCCAATATTCAAGCAGTAGTTAAGGGGACTGATCACTCTTTTCTATTAAAAAACCCATCCAGTCACGTTTAACAATAACAAGGTGGCTGCATGAACAAGGCTTCTCTGCTCTTATTTTATAATGTAAATTTTCATAAGAGCAGTACATGTTGGCATTACATTTTCCAAGTTTTCTCATTCCTTGGGTTTGAAAACATAGATACGGTTAAATGCAAAAATGTTTAATTTCCTTTTAGGAGTACTAGCTAACAGGCATTTTTTGAAAAATTAGTCCAGTCTATATTTTCATACAATAAGGATTATAATTTTCTACTAACCCTGACAAAAAATCCACTAGTCGCAGGCATTTAGCTAGTGACACTATACAACCACGAAATGCACAAGTTTTGCTTTCATTCATAACTTGGGATTTGATTCACATGTTACACAATTATTTATGTGTAAAGAAGGTATATCACTTGTTTTAATATTCATTCTGTTTTAAGTTTGTTTGAAATTGTACAATCACAGTAATTAGGTGAAAACAGTGTGGTCATTTTCCAGTTTCTGGTTTAATATATATTATATATCACCTGTTTGCTTCAGTGAACACTGTGACCAGCCCTACCACCCCAGTAGGGTGTGGTATCAGCAAAGTGTCGCGTCCCACCAGTCCCAGCTCCAACGTGGTGGTCCTTCCTAGTGGTATGTCCATACACATCAAAGGTAAGCCACTCTGTTCAGGTAGGAGACGCAAATTATCACACTGATACAATCTTTAAAGTTTCTGACTCGCTGCTACAGAAAGGCTTTGCTAATATGACTTGCCAAGTTTTCCTGACTACAGGTTACAGAGGCAATCTATCAATGTTTTCAAAGGTGTAGAGATTTCAACAGATATATAACATACACAGTTAGAAAGATGAATTCTTAATCTAAAACTGTGCTGTGACAATCCAAAACAGCTTTATCAGAACTAAACTCGTGATTTCTATAGCTACTTGTAAAAATGAAAGGTGTCTCAAGGAACCATATTTGTGTAGGTTTAAAATTGTTCAGGATGATCATTTAAAACATCGGTATAACCCTTGAAAGATGTTGCCCCAGGCTGATTATGGAGATATCTTATATTCCAGGAGGACTAAATACTGAAGAAGATGAAGAACCAATTAGTCGTAAGAGGCGACGTAGTCAGTCCACTGAAACAATAGTATCTCCGTCAGCATCCACCCAAACCCCACGAGTCACGTATACCACAACAGCCGCAAGTTCCGTGTCAGGAATGTCGCCCATGAAAATCACCATCAGCAAAAGTCCTCAGGGGCGGTCCCAAGTATCTTCCAATATCACACAGTCACAAAAGGTACTTGTAAATTTGTGTGACAGAAAAATTCAGAAGTAATAAGTTTTTCAATATTAAATAAAGTTGTGTTTCAGAATGTAGATGATTTGTTGCAGTAGTTCAGTGTAAATTTTTCCTGTTTGTGATTAGGTCATCCTAGTGTCGAGTTCCAACCAGTCATCCTCCCCGAGCGTGCTTCAGAAGTCAATCACAGTCCCAGTGGTCAAAACCGTCGGTTCACTAGCGGGCAGTAGTGGTCATAACAAGTCCTCCATCATACTCCCCAACACATCGGTCAACTCGTCCAACGGCAACCTGGGCAACATTGTTACTGTAGCAACACCCACCATGTCTACAGCAACTTCAACATGTAAGTTTCAAAGTGATTAAAATTCAACTTGAATTTGTTTCTAAATCTTATTTAGTTTCAGTGAATAGTGATTTTACTAGTCATCCAAGTTAAACAAAAACAACAACATTAAACAATATTTATAATTGGAAAGGTGAGTGGTTTGCAGTTTCAGAGTTTATTCTTAAAGGTGAGTGTTAAGTTTCAGAGTTTATTCATCAAAGTTCTTCACCTAGCCTGAAGAATATTACCTTGCAGCTACAGCAGGTTCCTCAATCATCAAAGACCGATAATGCCAAACAGACATGTTATTGTGTTTCCTGTTTTTGCTCAGAAAAACAAACAAAATTAGTAGGATGACATTTCATTTTCTCACATGTTTGTTATGTATCGTGCGATGTAATAATTGTCCTAGACTTTCTCACGTGAAGAGACCATAACTGAAGTTGGAAGAGAATTTTTTTTCAGTGAATAAACCGTTTTGAATTTAGTGGTAAAATGTGGTTGGATTGGAAACACAAGCAGAAATATTGCAGTTAAGCTAGGATAATGAATCTTGGTGTGTACATCAGTCACACTAAGGTGATGTGCACTGTACCGTAATCTGGGTCTGCAGCCCCTTAATAATAGAGTTATTGCCCTTTGCTAAAATATCAGACACATATATACGTATGTTAAACATTTTTTTTCTTTCTTCCAAACTCCCCATTTCAGCCTATTTTTACCGTTATGTGTCATCAATCTAACCAAATGCAAAATTCACAAAGTTCCACTGATACTCTTGTCTACAATTTAAGTGTATCTGTACACCATTCACAAACAAGATGTAAGATTGATTACTATTGTTTTATAGGTACCACACCTACTGTAGTGACAACATCCACCATGACATTTCTAACTCCAGCGGTCAGCGTTCCAAAACCCCGACTCAAGACCACCATTCCCAGGCAAAGATTCACAACGGTACTTGCAGATTCACTTTGTTAACAAAAATGAAACTTCATAGGAATAAAAATAATTTCAATCTTTAAAAACATTGAAAGGTTGCAATCAGCTGTTTATGTAGATAAGTGTCAGACATGAATTAAGTATTGGATACGTCAAGTCAACGGAGATGTGTTTGTCTGTGTACATTTCACAAACTCAAATCCTTACTAATAATGTTAGAAGCAGGGTAGAACATTTTTTCACTAAAATTATATAATTCGCACTATCAGTCATTTTGTTTTCATTCTTGGTTGTCTAGTTTACACAAGCAGGCCAGCCCAAACCTGGTGTAGTGATCCCCATGGGTCCCCAGCCTGTCCAGCCATGTCCACAGAATATTCAGATCAAACCTGTTACCAAGGCCTCTGCAATACAGATACGCCAGGAGGGAGGTAAGCTTTCCATCATACTGCCCTGTTACCTGTCACTACTAGTCGCTACCTTTACTGGACAGATAGGCCAGGAGAGAGTTAAGATTTTATCAGGAGAGATAAGATGGCAAGTTATATTGTATCTAGCTAAGGGTACCTATTTCAGTATGATAAAAATATATTTGCTCTTGTTAAACATGATTAATTTCAGGGAAACCGAGAGGGAGACATCCATATTTAAAAAAAAGACCTGTTCAAAATTGATGAATAGCAAGTCACTATCGTGAAAATTGTAGTAGATAAAGAGTTAAGGCTGTAGGGCTTCTTGTTAAGTAACAACCACAGCCAGTATTTGAACTCTAAAATATTGCTTTATATTCTTATATCATTAGTTTGATAACAGTGTCCTGATCTGTTCATGTTTCACCCGACGTAGGTATGAAGATCATTACCCAGAGTTTACCAGGGGGCGGCACTAGTAAAATCCTCCCCAAGCCTACCCAACTATCAAACAGCAGTGGCACACCTGTGGTCGTGGTGAGTGCCGGCTCATCTGCTGCCACCTCCAGTGTTACCATGGTTACCAGACCTGTTACATCTATAGGTACGTAGACTCTATCAGTGGTGCTGGGTGGTAGTCTGTACACAGATCAGTACCACATTGAGGATGAGAATGCAAAAGGGTAACATTAAACAAGTTTGTGACATTTACACCTCAAAGAAAGAACCTCTTATTAGTTATTTTACTGTTAGGTTATATAAAACATTTCTTTACACTGAATTTATTCAGACAAAAAGAAGATGACATTTGAAGTAGGAGAATTATATAATTTTTAAAAAAAATGTGGTTTTATCAGATCAGTTATCAGGATTTTTCAAAATTCTTTTCTATTCCATGGTTCGCATGGGTCTTGAAAAGCCCTTGAAGTTTGAGGTCAAAAGTTTGTATGAACCATGTATTCATTATTGAAGGCTGAGTAGATTGACAGAATATGTGATGTCCTCTCCTTAGCATTTAATCCTTCATGTAGCAAGAGTGCAACTGTCTTTTGATATTCTCCCAAAACAGGTACAGAAAAAGTTATCCTTGACGTCTATGATTCACAAAACTTTTGAACATGAAATATGACTGAGAAAAAACAATATGTTGCAGTGATGTCTGATGACTAAGGTGGCTGTTTTTGACCATGTATGTTCTTTATGACTTCAGGCCAGTCTGGTACAAAAATACTCAACATAACACAGGGAGGGAAAGTGATATCTGGCGTGAATCGTTCTGGCAATGTGGTCACTGTCAGTCCGAAAACATTACATCTGACAGCAGTCAAGTCTCAATCCGGAGGCTCAGGTAATACACGGTCCAATCAGTCTAGTGCCAAATACTGAATCTCAATTTGAGGTCTATAATAATAGATGATAATGGACAATAGATTTTTGTACTCTTAATGTTTTAAAAATTGTGAAATCAGGGTTGTTTTTATGCTTGCTTGAAAAGGCACAGAAGTGATTCATTGTTTACTGTAATAAAATAAAGTGAAACCTGTCTAATTTGACACATTTTTGGGACACAAGATATTGTCAGTTTAGACAAGATGTCAGAATACACAGGTATTGTCTGGTGGGTTTCATTCAAAATGTAATAACATCGTTGGATTATACACTTTAGCGGGTATTCTCAGGCTTAGACAGATTTTACTTGTAAATATAGTAATGAGATATTGACTTGCAATGATATCGATTGTGTAAAAAGCTCTTTTTTTCCTCCTTCCCATTCGTATCAATATAATATTTAATTGCTAAGGAATGCAACCTTTCTCACCCTTGATTCTGGTCGTTATGTGAACACTTCATGTTGATGGTTGGTTCCAGGTAAACCTAATGTGATCGTCGTACAGAAGACACAGCCAAAGAAATCTCAGGGTGGACTGAGTGGTACCTCCAAAACCATCATCTCTAGTCCATTTGAAAAGGTGAGTTAGCAGCATCCTTCCTCCGTATATATATAAGTGCGAAGTTTGGCCTTATTCTGTAGGTTATGTTGACCTATTTCATTAATTTAATAAAAAAAGCATATATTTAATATAATCATGTATCAACAGAACGCATACCAACTTTGCCTTATAAATATATAGACATCACATGTAAGACTTGACAGACATCTTCATTGTGTCTAGTCACTCTGATTTACCGCCGAGCTTTCCAAAATGAAATTTCAAAACTACCCAGGAAAGACAATCTACCATCATATCAGGACAGAAAACTGCATCAACTTTTGTAGTGAAAACTGTTGAGATAAAAATGTAATACCAGACTGGAAAGGATCTTAAATAATAGGATAGATATTGTCATACATTTTAGACATTCATGTTTGAAAATGATAAACTATTTCTAGGTGAGCTATATACCTGGTAAGTTGTAAATGTAAGAAAATGCTATAAATTGATCAAACTATTAATTAATGTTCCAGGAACTAGTGAGCTTCCTACAGAAGCAGGACTCCACCAAACACATTGTAGTGACCACACCCGGCAGCCAAAGGACCGAGAGGAAGGTCATAGTGACCACACCTGGTCAGCTGGAGGCGGTCACTCGCCAGGTAAGTTGGTAAAAAAGTAACCATATCATGTCAACAAATAATTTAAAGCGGCCCACGTGATGTTCGGGAAGGCATTTTCAAATCCTTGCCAAAACAGAAGTAGATTTTGGAATCCAGATTCTGCTTCAAACTTTATCAAAGGATGTAAAGTGTACAGTAGTTTACTTGGAAATATTCTCGGCAGTTTCAGAGGTGTTTTTTTTAGCCCTTAGCAATGTGAGGAAGAATTTATCACAACAGCACTTGTTAGTACATAGCATACATACCAAGTACAGTAATATTTGACACTGGGCGAATATAGATATTTGACTGGGATAATGTTTCCCAGTATACAGTAATTGATTAAAGTAATATCTTTAATAGATAAGTTGTATTGATATCCTAAATTCTTTCATATCCTCAGAGGGCGAGATCAGAATCAGAAGGAAAGACGACATCCCTGCTTGCAGATCTCATTCATGCTGCTGGTATTGTTCCTGACAGCACGTCGGAGGCTGGAGGGGATGTCACAATTAATCTGGACGAGGCAGCAATGGCTGCTCTATCAGTCAGCTCACAGGACAGCGATACATCTACTCAAAGTTAGGGTCATTGACCAACACTAGGGTCAATAATTCTTCTCAAATGTCTGTTCTGCCTGTAAGCTCACAGGACAGCGATACATCTACTCAAAGTTAGGGTCGTTGACCAACACTAGGGTCAATAATTCTTCTCAAATGTCTGTTCTGTCTGTCAGCTCACAGGACAGCGATACATCTACTCAAAGTAAGGGTCATTGATCAAAACTTGAGGGTCAGTGAAACCTCAGGACTCAAATAATGATTGATCACCTCCATTCTATGGTGGAATATCCACTTTCTTCAGATTCTTTATTCTTCATATTGAAAATAACAACATGAATAATTTTCTGTATTCTGTAGAAAGCTGTATGTAACTGATGCTAGTCACTGGTTTGATATTAATGGGTAACATTTAGTTACATGTGAATTGGAAAAATGTTACAATACTTTTTTGCATCAACAGGTACAACATCTCAAGCCTTACCTAATAACGAGTGGTTCGAGTATGATGTCACAGACGAGACCAGCCAGAACTACCAGACTTCGGGAATGGAGTCAGGAGTTGACATACAGACCTCGGGGTCAACTCAGGCAAAACCAAAGGTCACAGTTCAGAGGTAAGCAATGAAGTTTTCACAAGAGTAATATCGGAAACATCTACAATATGAGTGAAATGTATATTATATTCAATGGGAAACCATAACAGTTTCTGTTTATTACTTTTCTGGAAACATTAGATTACCTTTGATCAGTATTTTATGGATTGGTTTGAATCACAATCGGATTGTTTGTTAAGGCCCCTTAACACAAGGTCATTTTGGGCTTGAAGCATCAAAACGCTTTTGGCTGAATCTATGTAATGTCTGGAGATCTGCATATTTCACTGGTAAAAAGTAATAAAGAGATTTATGGCATCATTCTTATAAATCCAAATACCTCCTGCCGCTGTAGTATATTTACTTGTCCTTGTTTGGAAAGACATTTTCAGATAGGAAAAGCTATGCATAAAGGATAGCTAACATTTTACAAAACATGTTTGTAATATTTTGTAGGACATTTCTGTACATGCAGTGATATTTGTGGATAAGGTGTTACGTTTTGGTGTGTTTTGTTTTAGGTCGGCGAGTGTTGACCTGAGCCAGTTATCAGACCAGCTTTCTCAACAACAGTTTTACTCCATAGGTAAGCTCTCTCTCACGCCAATGATATGTATAGGTAAGCTTTCTCTCACACCAATGATATGTATAGGTAAGCTCTCTCTCACACCAATGTGTGTATAGGTAAGCTCTCTCACACCAATGATATGTATAGGTAAGCTCTCTCAAACCAATGATATGTATAGGTAAGCTCTCTCACACCAATGATATGGATAGGTAAGCTCTCTCACACCAATGATATGTATAGGTAAGCTCTCTCTCACACCAATGATATGTATAGGTAAGCTCTCTCACACCAATGATATGTATAGGTAAGCTCTCTCACACCCCAATGATATGTATAGGTAAGCTCTCTCACACCAATGATATGTATAGGTAAGCTCTCTCTCACACCAATGATATGTATAGGTAAGCTCTCTCTCACACCAATGATATGTATAGGTAAGCTCTCTCTCACACCAATGATATGTATAGGTAAGCTCTCTCTCACACCAATGATATGTATAGGTAAGCTCTCTCTCACACCAATGATATGTATAGGTAAGCTCTCTCTCACACCAATGATATGTATAGGTAAGCTCTCTCTCACACCAATGATATGTATAGGTAAGCTCTCTCTCACACCAATGATATGTATAGGTAAGCTCTCTCTCACACCAATGATATGTATAGGTAAGCTCTCTCTCACACCAATGATATGTATAGGTAAGCTCTCTCTCACACCAATGATATGTATAGGTAAGCTCTCTCTCACACCAATGATATGTATAGGTAAGCTCTCTCTCACACCAATGATATGTATAGGTAAGCTCTCTCTCACACCAATGATATGTATAGGTAAGCTCTCTCTCACACCAATGATATGTATAGGTAAGCTCTCTCACACACCAATGATATGTATAGGTAAGCTCTCTCTCACACCAATGATATGTATAGGTAAGCTCTCTCTCACACCAAGGATATGTATAGGTAAGCTCTCTCTCACACCAAGGATATGTATAGGTAAGCTCTCTCTCACACCAAGGATATGTATAGGTAAGCTCTCTCTCACACCAAGGATATGTATAGGTAAGCTCTCTCTCACACCAAGGATATGTATAGGTAAGCTCTCTCTCACACCAAGGATATGTATAGGTAAGCTCTCTCTCACACCAAGGATATGTATAGGTAAGCTCTCTCTCACACCAATGATATGTATAGGTAAGCTCTCTCTCACACCAAGGATATGTATAGGTAAGCTCTCTCTCACACCAAGGATATGTATAGGTAAGCTCTCTCTCACACCAAGGATATGTATAGGTAAGCTCTCTCTCACACCAAGGATATGTATAGGTAAGCTCTCTCTCACACCAAGGATATGTATAGGTAAGCTCTCTCTCACACCAAGGATATGTATAGGTAAGCTCTCTCTCACACCAAGGATATGTATAGGTAAGCTCTCTCTCACACCAAGGATATGTATAGGTAAGCTCTCTCTCACACCAAGGATATGTATAGGTAAGCTCTCTCTCACACCAAGGATATGTATAGGTAAGCTCTCTCTCACACCAAGGATATGTATAGGTAAGCTCTCTCTCACACCAAGGATATGTATAGGTAAGCTCTCTCTCACACCAAGGATATGTATAGGTAAGCTCTCTCTCACACCAAGGATATGTATAGGTAAGCTCTCTCTCACACCAGGGATATGTATAGGTAAGCTCTCTCTCACACAAGGATATGTATAGGTAAGCTCTCTCTCACACCAATGATATGTATAGGTAAGCTCTCTCTCACACCAAGGATATGTATAGGTAAGCTCTCTCTCACACCAAGGATATGTATAGGTAAGCTCTCTCTCACACAAGGATATGTATAGGTAAGCTCTCTCTCACACCAATGATATGTATAGGTAAGCTCTCTCACACCAAGGATATGTATAGGTAAGCTCTCACACCAAGGATATGTATAGGTTAGCTCTCTCACACCAAGGATATGTATAGGTAAGCTCTCTCACATCAAGGATATGTATAGGTAAGCTCTCTCTCACACAAGGATATGTATAGGTAAGCTCTCTCACACCAAGGATATGTATATGTAAGCTCTCACACCAAGGATATGTATATGTAAGCTCTCTCTCACACCAATGATATGTATGGGTAAGCTCTCTCACACCAAGGATATGTATAGGTTAGCTCTCACACCAAGGATATGTATAGGTAAGCTCTCACACCAAGGATATGGAGCTGTTGTGCTATTGGCCACCAAACCTACACATTTGTTTATTGGCATTTACCAGGCAGTTATCACAAAATGTTTCATTTATAATTGGACATGCTTGTCATTCAAATAATACAAAAAGACCAGTAGCTGTCTGTGGGCCTGTTAACTATGCCATAAGCAAGCTAATTATTCAAATATGTCAATTTTAAACAAGAATATTTAAACCCTATCGTCAGAAGAACACTCGCATAATAAGTAAACATTTTTTCTAACAATCTACAGTATGTTCCAAAAGCATCCTAAAAAGGAAGAAGATGATATTGACATTCACATTATGTTAGGACCATTCCTACTCCAAACTTTACACTGTCAGGGTCCCTAATTGATGACATTTGTTAGTACTTGGTTGTATTTAAGTTTAAGTGCACTGATAGCATTATATTCAAACCTGATGAGCTGAGATAATATGTTGTGGTGTTATTAATAATCGTTAAGTATAATATATCCTGTACTACCATGGTACATGTGAACTTAGCATGTCAGGTTTAGTAACATTCTAAAGAAGTCCGTCAGAACTGATTGCCAGGATGTAAATCTTGCACAACACTGATACATGTAATAATAAGAAGTCTTAACGCTATAAGGTGGGGACCCAGTTTATATATAATAAATTCAGGTGAGGAATCATACATTGAACATTAAACTTCCACAGAATACAAGATTCAGGTGAGGAATCGTACATTGAACATTAAACTTCCACAGAATACAAGAGCTATATTCTGCTGGTTAGTTGTGATAGAAGAAAACGTCTTTCTAAGAGCAATTTTGAAGGTCGTTTTTAAACTCAATATTGACTGATTTCCTTATAGAACAAGCAATGAAGATTCTGAACCAGCCCAATGCAGAAGGAACGACCCCTGTACTGGACCCCGTGTCACTTCTGAGGATGGAGGGGTCAGAGAGTTCACAATCTGACCCCGGTACATCAGAGGTAAGTGTATACTATTGGGCATCATTGTCTTCATTCTGTTTCAAACAACTTATTTACCAGGGTTTGAATGCAACAGAAACCTCGCTTAAATGTTTGAATAACTAAATAATGTAATCTAGGACAAGTAGCAAACAGCTTTCATGATAATTCTAAACAACACAAAATAGATTGGAACCAGTTTCAACATCAATCATTTGATTGAAGATGTACATGTCCAGAATTATAATTCCTTAACAATGAATAAAAACATTAGCAACCTAATCTACTTGTTAAGAACGTTACTGAAGATGTCAACAACCTTACACTAGTATTAAAGATCTTACACAAGATGTCTTTGTTCTCACTTGAGATGTAAACAATCAATGAATCATACACGAGATGTAAATAGAGAATAAAACATGCCTTTTTCCATATCACACCCAGTATCAACCCGAGACTGCAATATTGGCCCTGATGGCTGATATTGGTCGAGGGTTTATACTGGGTGTGATATTGAAAAAGGCATGTTTTATTCTGTTTATTACATACTTACTAATAAAAGCTACTATCTTATGATCTATTTTTCTTTTGAAATATTGAAAAACGAAAAAATTCCAAAAGGGATATGGGTAAGAGCAATTGTGTTGTATCGCATATACAAAAAACCTGTAGTTATTAGTAAGTATGTAATAAATAATGTAAGGTATTATGATAAACTGTACACAGAGCCAGTCATCCCTGACAGCAGACAACACCGAAGTGGACACGACCACCAGCATGCCTTCCTCTCAGAGCTCAGTCGAAGGGTCCCAGCCAGAGCTGGAACACCTCGCTCATGGTCTGAACTTCCAGGGGGAGCTTGACCCTCAGACTGGAATATTCTACACTGTAGCGGCCACATCGGGGTCCGACACAGTGGTGGTGTCGACGCCAAGTCTAGACCGAGCACAACTTGACGCCGCCACCCCAGGAACAAAAACTTATGATCTTCTCAGTAGCTCACTGGCCCAGGCCCAGATTGACCTCGACCCCTTCCAGTTCATAGAAGAGGATGTTCTCGTGGAGAAAGCAGACGGTCAGTCTAGAGAAGATGTCCAGACTGATGGTCAAACATCAGGTAAGTTTGGGGTTGTCATGTGTATTGTAAATATGGGTAAAACTTCATGGCCAATAGGACTGATAAAGGTAACATTACATATTGTAGTGTTTAAAAGGAATTACTGTAGATTCCCAAATACTGGTAGCAATACAAAATGTCTTATATTTTGTCTGGAAACTAAATTGACCGATAATTAGTTAATGAATAGAAAAGTACAGACATTTGTGTATATAATAGGCATTAATAAAAAGCAGCACTTTTGTCAAAAGAACAATTGAGGTCAAAACCATTCCATGATTGACTTGTAGATCGTTGCATGGGTAGATAGTGCAGAGAGTGCATTCCCAAAATCAGACCGGTCTCATTGTAAGCACTTGTATGTCAGGGGTTGTTTCTATAGGGGTTGTTTGGATATAATGGTTGCATACGTGTACAGTAAGGCGATACATGCTCATTTAATGTCATATGGGTTATTAAAGTACTTCGGGGGGAACAGGAGTTGAGAGCCAATATTTGATCTCAGGAAGACCTTTGGCCGGAAGGTGCTAAGAAGGGCTGATGAGAGCAGTCCATGTGATAAATGTTGTGACTGGTCCCTTTAATCCAATAATGTAGTATGTGTGTTGTTGTTAAAAGGACTAGCTTAATTTGAGGGAGGGGTCTGATCCAGGATAGGCTTGTATTGTCTCAGCCATAATGTATAAGAAGGAAGAAATCTTTAAGTCAACAATTTGCTGCTTGGTGTGTTTTGTAACACTCCTTATAAAAAGTACCATGCCAAACGTATAGTGGAGTATTATTTTCCATGCAGATACAGAGACAACACCTACAATGCCATCAGAGGTTACCCTAGGGGACGAGCCGAGTGGAGGACCAATCATCCGTATCAAATCCAGCAGCTTCATCCCCATACAGGAGCTCAACAAGTCGCGGCAGAATGCCACCATCAACATTACTAGGCATCAGGTACATCATTTACATTCAAGCTTGTATAAAAATCCTATTCCCATGTTTCAGACTACTTACGTAATGTCTTTCAGCAAAGTGATCAACACCCACCCACTCTAACATATTTCATAAAGTGATCAACACCCACCCACTCTTAACATATTTCATAAAGTGATCAACACCCACCCACTCAATAACATATTTCATAAAGTGATCAACACCCGACCACACAATAACATATTTCATAAAGTGATCAACACCCACCCACACAATAACATATTTCATAAAGTGACCAACACCCACCCACACAATAACATATTTCATAAAGTGATCAACACCCGACCACACAATAACATATTTCATATAGTGATCAACACCCACCCACACAATAACATATTTCATAATGCGATCAACACCCACCCACACAATAACATATTTCGTAATGTGATCAACACCCAACCACACAGGTCCAATCTGGTCAGACATATTCTCATCCTATGAATATTGTATTTTATTCTGATCTGAACGCAGTTTTTCTATTTTCCTTAATTTATGGATTACCAGAATAAACTGAGAAATCCATGACCTTTGTAACTGACTTTACCTTTGTGTGATCAGCCGCTGGCCCAGGGAGTGCCAGAGCTGGTCCTACCCCAGGACGGTGAGTATGCTGAAGGAGTGGAAGTGATGGGACAGGAAGGAACACTGGACGATTTAGAGTCACACCTGGGAAGCAGTCTGTCGGACAGTATGTCCAGCGGAGTGTCCAGTGCTGTCACTGTGGAGACCGCTCAGATGGTGGACCCAGCAGATGTACGGGCCGAAATGTCGAGTCTGGACGACCTGGGTGTGGTCACTAGTCCCTCAATGGGGACAGGAAACAGTTCTGACAGCCAAGAGGTGGCGGGACTTGACCTCATGGCCTCATTGAGAATGAGTAAACGTAAGAGAAAGGCACCGTCAAACATTGATGAGACTCCTGCCCAAAACCAAGGTTCCTGGATCAGGTCGTGTATAGGGTAAGTCACTCTTTAAGTATCATTGTGGAATATTTGAGAACAAAAATACAGGTTTTCATGTTTTGTACTTGTCCACCATTGAATGATATACAACATAATGTTCAAATATCAGCCCAAGAATCATGAAATTCCATCCTCTTAACTGTCAGAATGTACTTTACTTGAAAATTCTGAAGAGTTAAACATTTCTTAATGCATTTCTGTCATCAATCCAGTGTTTCAAGTCAAAGTTGATTTACAGTCATAAATTCATAGCTATATAATGCTATTTCTAATAATGTTGAGGGAAATTAAAAACTTTCGGTTAATCTGATTTTGAGAATTGAGAGTGTTCTTGTATTTCCAGGCACAAAAAAAGGTTGTTAAATTCAAACAATTTTGAGGTTTTCAAAACTGTTGAAATTCGTAAATGATATCTACAATTGGATACAATGAAAAAACATCATTTGAAGACACAATGATACTAAATGAACAGATATTCTTTTCAAAATTTGAGGTGATCAGCTGTCAAAAGGGCGTTTAGAACTTGTACATATATTGTTATTGTTCGGACGGTTAGTAAGTAGGGTTTTCATGTGCAGTTTCCTTGATGACTTGTAGGTTGATTCAGAGGGTGTCCAGATACCGAGGACTGAACCGAGAGAAGGGAGATCTAAACGCAGCATCATGGTTCACAGAGCCAGGTAGACCAAACCAAATTTCATAGTCACATTAGTGGTATAATTCCCTGTAAATCCTTGTATTTTGGTTACAGTGGTCTAATTCCCTGTAAATCCCTGTATTTTGGTAACAGTGGTCTAATTCCCTGTATTTTGATTACAGTGGTTTAATTCACTGAAATCTTTGTATTTTGGTTAAAGTGGTCTAATTCCCTGTAAATCCTTGTATTTTGATTACAGTGGTCTAATTCCCTGTAAATCCTTGTATTTTGGTTACATTGGTCTAAATCCCTGTATTTTGATTTCAGTGGTCTAATTCCCTGAAATCCTTGTATTTTGGTTACAGTGGTCTTATTCCCTGTAAATCCTTGTATTTTGGTTACAGTGGTCTAATTCCCTGAAATCCCTGTATTTTGGTTACAGTGGTCTAATTCCCTGTAAATCCTTGAATTTGGTTACAGTGGTCTAATTCCCTGAAATCCCTGTATTTTGGTTACAGTGGTCTAATTCCCTGTAAATCCTTGTTTTTTGGTTACAGTGGTCTAAATCCTTGTATTTTGGTTACAGTGGTCTAATTCCTTGTAAATCCTTGTATTTTGGTTACAGTGGTCTAATTCCCTGTATTTTGGTTACAGTGGTCTTATTCCCTGTAAATCCTTGTATTTTGGATACAGTGGTCTAATTCCCTGTAAATCCTTGAATTTGGTTACAGTGGTCTAATTCCCTGTAAATCCTTGTTTTTTGGTTAGAGTGGTCTAAATCCTTGTATTTTGGTTACAGTTGTCTAAATCCCTGTATTTTGGTTACAGCGGTCTAATTCCCTGTATTTTGGTTACAGTGGTCTAATTCCTTGTAAATCCCTGTATTTTGGTTACAGTGGTCTAATTCCCTGAAATCCTTGTATTTGGTTACAGTGGTCTAATTCCTTGTAAATCCTTGTATTTTGGTTACAGTGGTCTAATTCCTTGTAAATCCTTGGATTTTGGTTACAGTGGTCTAATTCCCTGTATTCTGGTTACAGTGGTCTTATTCCCTGTAAATTCTTGTATTTTGGTTCCAGTGGTCTAATCCCCTGTAAATCCTTGCATTTTGGTTACAGTGGTCTAATCCCCTGTCAATCCTTGTATTTTGGTTACAGTGGTCTAAATCCTTGTATTTTGGTTACAGTTGTCTAAATCCCTGTATTTTGGTTACAGCGGTCTTATTCACTGAAATCCTTGTATTTGGTTACAGTGGTCTAATTCCCTGTATTTTGGTTACAGTGGTCTTATTCCCTGTAAATCCTTGTATTTTGGTTACAGTGGTCTAATCCCCTGTAAATCCTTGTATTTTGGTTACAGTGGTCTAATTCCCTGTTTGTTTTGTCCTGTTTACAGTCGATCGCAGTGAAGTCCCTGACTATTACACTATTATTAAAAGCCCGATGGACTTTGGGACGATACGGAAGAAATTAGAGGTTTGTATTAAGTAGGCTAATATGACATTTTCTAGTTTGGAATTAAAATTAATTAATTACAGAATATTGACATTTGTGCATTACGTAGGAATCTAAATTTGATGTCCATTTCCAAAAGAAGTAGTAGGTACTGAGGACTCCTCAGTTTACATGTATATCCTCAGTTTACATGTATATCCTCAGTTACAATTTTGAGGAAAGTATCAGTATAGGATGTGCTCTAAAGTCGACCAAAAAGAATTGACATTGTCAACAAAATGGCCGCCATGAATTTTTGAAATTTTTGGGAATTTAAAATTTCTAAAGGTGTTTGCTAAAGATAGCCAATGTCACGTCACCTATCCTATTTAACATGTTTTATGTTTTCCAATGCAATCCAAATTTGGCATGTAGGTGTTTGATGGTACCGCGAACTCAACCATGACATCCGTTTTCTAATTAGACAAAATGGCTGCCTTATACTGATGACTGATTGGTCAAACTTGGGGTATAAATAGGGGACTGCAAATTCAATCAAATAGATTACATTGCCATATCAACCGCACTGGCTTCGGATTGGTGGAAATTTAAATAGTGTTCAATTTTGATGACAATCGATATATAGGGGTATTAAAGGACTGCAAATTCAATAGGATACCTTGGTTGCCATAGCAACCACACAGAGGCTTCTAATTGGTCGCAATATAGAAAGTGTTCGATTTCACTCAAATTTAGTATGTAGGTGTATAAAAAGCATTGCGATCATTTTCTAATGCATCTTTGGAACTATGGGGTATATATTGTTTGTTTTTTATGAAAATTGATATATAGGGGTATTAGGGGACTGCAAATTCAACTGCTTAGGTTTTGTTGCCATACCAACAACATGGAGGCTTCAGATTGGTTGAAATTCAAATATTGTTCGATTTCACGTAAATATAGTATGAAGGTGTTTTATGCCATAGTGATCCTTTTCTGATGTATCTTTGCAATTATTGGGGCAGTTTGGAGGACTTCTGTAATGGTCCGCCATTACAATTAGTACTTGTTCTTGATTAACTTTCATTTAAATGAACGTATGTAACTTGTATGGAGTAGTGCTTATGTACTGATATTTTCTTACAGGCCAGTACATATCTAGACCAGGAGGATTTCCACACCGACATGCTTCTGGTGAGAGACAACTGTCGTACTTACAACCCTCCAGGGAGCACAGTCCGCGGAGACTGTGACGAGGTCTTTGCCTTTTACATGTCAGAATATGAAAAACTCCTGGACAGATGGCAAAAGGTACAAATATCTAATGTTGTATAATCACTTGGTTCTCACTTTATCTTTAATGATGATGAAATGAAAGGTTTCTCCTATATCAGTGTCAGATTAATAACGGCTATCACTCCAGTGTAATTGAAGCCTGAGGGTAAGAATTTTGAAGTAAGTCAGCAATTTTAAAAGACAACATACGGGAGAAAAGAGTTTATAATTATGTAGATGTGGAGGATAGAAATTCCATGGTTGAGTGGAAAATTTTAGGGTAGAATTACGTTAAACAGAGACAGTGATGCGGAAAATCTCCTTTATTTCCAGGCTCAGGTCTCCTCACCGTCTCCAAAGAAATCTCGTCTAGACAAGAGTCCTGTCAGGCCATGATCAACAGGATGTAAGCTGTGAGGACCACTGTAACTGATGTCAGGCCATGATCAACAGGATGTAAGCTGTGAGGACCGCTGTAAATGATGTCAGTCCAGTCAGGCCATGATCAACAGGATGTAAGCTGTGATGACCGCTGTAACTGATGTCAGTCGGGTGTGGTTGATAACCCAGTGTTCAGTCAGGACCACTGTAACTGATATCAGTCCTGTGTGGGGTTGATAACCCAGCGTCCAGTCAGTACCACTGTAACTAATGTCAGTCCTGTGTGGGGTTGATAACCCAGCGTCCAGTCAGGATCACTGACTGATATCAGTCCTGTGGGGTTGATAACCCAGCGTCCAGTCAGGATCACTAACTAATGTCAGTCCTGTGTGGGGTTGATAACCCAGCGTCCAGTCAGTACCACTAACTGATGTCAGTCCGGTGTGGACGTGATAACCCAGTCTAGCTGTCAGGACCACTGTAACTGATGTCAGTCCTGTGTGGGGTTGATAACCCAGTGTTCAGTCAGTACCACTGTAACTGATATCAGTCCTGTGTGGGGTTGATAACCCAGCGTCCAGTCAGTACCACTGTAATTGATGTCAGTCGGGTGTGGTTGATAACCCAGAGTTCAGTCAGTACCACTGTAACTGATATCGGTCCGGTGTGGGGTTGATAACCCAGCGTCCAGTCAGTACCACTGTAATTGATGTCAGTCCGGTGTGGGGTTGATAACCCAGTCTAGCTGTCAGGACCACTGTAACTGATGTCAGTCCTGTGTGGGGTTGATAACCCAGCGTCCAGTCAGTACCACTGTAACTGATGTCAGTCGGGTGTGGTTGATAACCCAGAGTTCAGTCAGTACCACTGTAACTGATATCGGTCCGGTGTGGGGTTGATAACCCAGCGTCCAGTCAGTACCACTGTAATTGATGTCAGTCCGGTGTGGGGTTGATAACCCAGTCTAGCTGTCAGGACCACTGTAACTGATGTCAGTCCTGTGTGGGGTTGATAACCCAGCGTCCAGTCAGGACCACTGTAACTGATGTCAGTCCGGTGTGGGGTTGATAACCCAGCGTCCTGTCAGGATCACTGTAACTGATGTCAGTCCTGTTTGGGGTTGATAACCCAGCGTCCAGTCAGGATCACTGACTGATATCAGTCCTGTGTGGTTGATAACCCAGCGTCCAGTCAGGATCACTAACTAATGTCAGTCCTGTGTGGGGTTGATAACCCAGCGTCCAGTCAGTACCACTAACTGATGTCAGTCCGGTGTGGACGTGATAACCCAGTCTAGCTGTCAGGACCACTGTAACTGATGTCAGTCCTGTGTGGGGTTGATAACCCAGTGTTCAGTCAGTACCACTGTAACTGATATCAGTCCTGTGTGGGGTTGATAACCCAGCGTCCAGTCAGTACCACTGTAATTGATGTCAGTCGGGTGTGGTTGATAACCCAGAGTTCAGTCAGTACCACTGTAACTGATATCGGTCCGGTGTGGGGTTGATAACCCAGCGTCCAGTCAGTACCACTGTAATTGATGTCAGTCCGGTGTGGGGTTGATAACCCAGTCTAGCTGTCAGGACCACTGTAACTTATGTCAGTCATGTGTGGTTGATAACCCAGTGTTCAGTCAGGACCACTGTAATTGATGTCAGTCCGGTGTGGGGTTGATAACCCAGTCTAGCTGTCAGGACCACTGTAACTTATGTCAGTCATGTGTGGTTGATAACCCAGTGTTCCAGTCACCAACAGAGAGCTGACAGTTTCTATACCTGTGATAGAGAAGCGATCTGCCAAATTCACTTGACAATGCTCTCTGAGTGAGGAGTTCCTGTGATAATAGAAGTGCATCACTTCTGACCGTGCCAAAGTCACAGAACTTAACACAGTAAGGAAACACATTCTTTCTATTGGTCAGAAAGAGAAGTTTAGTATCTCCCGCAAGCTGTTGTGTCACCTGAAGCACAAATAAGGGATCGAGCAGTGAGGTTGTAATTGATTGGAAAGGAAGAAGTGCTTGTTCCATGTACACCCACCCCAGTCTTACCAAGCGTCTAAGCAGGATGTTTGGAGTATATAAGGACTATGTTCCTTATACCGGAGCAGGAGTGTTTGGTGTAACTGTGGCACTTCTGTTCATTCACTTATGGTTCTCCCTTTCCATTGATTCACATAAGAGTCCTGGTCAATTCAGATTGTTCCTTCCAAACTCTGAATCAAGTATGTCACAGGTGCAGCCACTGATAACAGTGACAACAAGCAACAGCTGATGTCGTGTAAGAACATTCGCTGAGGAATGTCTTGTTCTCCGTGTGAAAATGTCATGTAGATAAAAGTGCTATATATAGGAAACATGAAGTGAAACGTTGAATTGTGCGCTGCCAACTTGTTACATAGTCCGTACTGAGGAAGTATTGAAGTTTCTTACTTACAAAATATTGAAGTGTTACATAGTCCGTACTGAGGAAGTATTGAAGTTTCTTACTTACAAAATATTGAAGTGTTACATAGTCCGTACTGAGGAAGTATTGAAGTTTCTTACTTACAAAATATTGAAGTGTTACATAGTCCGTACTGAGGAAGTATTGAAGTTTCTTACTTACAAAATATTGAAGTGTTACATAGTCCGTACTGAGGAAGTATTGAAGTTTCTTACTTACAAAATATTGAAGTGTTACATAGTCCGTACTGAGGAAGTATTGAAGTTTCTTACTTACAAAATATTGAAGTGTTACATAGTCCGTACTGAGGAAGTATTGAAGTTTCTTACTTACAAAATATTGAAGTATGAAATCATTTCAGTATTAGTACTTAGGGAGTATTATGTGGATTCTGCTATATCAGACCTCAGAATTCTGAGGTGGTTGGCTAAATGGTATATGGATTATTTTAGGCCAAATTACAGCTCTACAAACATGTATTTTAAATGAAATTTAAACAGTTTTATTCAAATTGAAGAAAAAAAACTCTATGGGGAAAAAGAGAAAGATTTTACTGTTGGTATACCATGAAGTATATCTTCTTGAAGGTAAGAATATGAAGTTCAACACGGGGAATGCTGGATGTTTGATCTTGGGGGATCTTTCCTTATATGTCTTCTGTTTGGAAAAATTGGTGGGCAAGTGACCTAAGGCCTGAGCAAAACATTTACCTTATACCTATACGCACAGTAAGATCTGGACATTTTCACATTAGCAATGGTGCTGGAACTTTGTATTTCTTTGTGTCCTGGGTTCGTGCTTAGGTTTGTGCTGATGAAGTAAAATCAGAATTTACCAACTTTTCCCAAGCACATAATAGGTCACTTTTATCAGGAAGGTTCATACACATGTATGTTCTATCGCTTTCTCTATGAAAATGTTTCATTTTATATGTAAAGTAAAAGGGTGTGTGCAATACTTTATTTTATCCTTTGACATCTTTTTCTGTACAGTTTATTTTTCCGTATTATGTTTGTAATTTTACAGAGATAAATTTTCTTGAGTTATTAAGGCTAATTGTGAAAAAGGTCATTATGAGAGTATGTCCAAATATATACATATGTATGTATATTTCATGTATATATATATAGATGTATACAGTGGAACCTGCTTATTATTATATTCCATTTGCCAGAGAATTTTTTATAATGACCGGTATATTATAAAAAATACATCAAGCCATTGTACACAGTTAATGTATAAAGTTTACATGGACTTTCTCCTGTAGCTTCACTAATTAAACAGAACAGATATTCTGTATCCCACTACATGATTGTATGAGGCAACTAGTGCAGGGCCCCTTACAAAATTGTTGATGTTTTCATCTATCAGTACACACATTTACAAGCTACCAACATTGATCTGAAGCAACCCCCCATATATCTTTTCAATACTCTCTCATGATCAACTTCTCTTTCAATATATAAGACTCTTTAATGTCCAGGTGTGTAAGAAACAGAAATTCCATCCTCTGAATGTTCAAATTGGGTAAAACCCAAGGCTCTGCTGAGGGGTAAAACCCATGGCTCTGTTGAGGGGTAAAACCCAAGGCTCTGCTGAGGGTTTTGCACCAATTTGAAAATCCAGAGGGTGGAATTTCCCTATCCTACATCCCTGGGCATGACATAAATATTTTTCTCCCATTCCAATCATTAAAACCTGACATCATCCAGTGGAGGACAAATTAGGATTTTACATTTTATTGCTTAAATGTTTTAATTTCGTGTACCATGGTAGTAGTAGGAATCAAAACCTTAATCTTCCAAACACTAACAAAATGTAGGTACATAAATAGTAAACGGTGAAACTGAAAGTTGATGACATTGTTAGATGAATGGGATACATGTGTCATTGTAAATAATAATGTAGATATCTTTTATGCAATATAAACCTGCATTTGTCCCCAATTCAAAGAAATGGTTATTGATAATTCACTGTTACCATTATTTAAAGAAGTTTTGTATGCTTTGTTAATCTGTTATTGAATGTCATTCAAGGCAAGTTGTGTAAACCTTGGTCATAAAATGTCATAAATGAAATTTTGTGTTAACCTCAGTCAAAAAATGTCGTTATACGTGGAGTGTCATGTTAACCTCAGTCATTGAATGTTGTTATACGTGGAGTGTCATGTTAGCCTCAGTCAAAAAATGTCGTTATACATGGAGTGTCATGTTAACCTCAGTCGTTGAATGTCGTTATACATGGAGTGTCATGTTAACCTCAGTCATTGAATGTCATTATACTGGGAGTGTCATGTTAACCTCAGTCATTGAATGTCGTTATACATGGAGTGTCATGTTAACCTCAGTCAAAAAATGTCGTTATACGTGGAGTCTCATGTTAACCTCAGTCATTGAATGTTGTTATACGTGGAGTGTCATGTTAACCTCAGTCAAAAAATGTCGTTATACATGGAGTGTCATGTTAACCTCAGTCATTGAATGTCATTATACGTGGAGTGTCATGTTAACCTCAGTCGTTGAATGTTGTTATACATGGAGTGTCATGTTAACCTCAGTCATTGAATGTCGTTATACATAGAGTGTCATGTTAACCTCAGTCATTGAATGTCGTTATACGTGGAGTGTCATGTTAACCTCAGTCATTAAATGTCGTTATACATGGAGTGTCATGTTAATCTCAGTCATTGAATGTCGTTATACATGGAGTTTCATTTTAACACCTCAGTCATTGAATGTCGTTATACATGGAGTGTCATGTTAACCTCAGTCATTGAATGTCGTTATACATGTAGTTTCACTTTAACACCTCAGTCATTGAATGTCGTTATACTTGGAGTGTTATGTTAACTTCAGTCATAGAATGTTGTTATACATGGAGTGTCATGTTATCCTCAGTCATTGAATGTCGTTATACGTGGAGTGTAATGTTAACCTCAGTCATTGAATGTGGTTATACATGGAGTTTCATTTTAGCCTCAATCATTGAATGTCGTTATACATGCAGTGTCATGTTAACCTCAGTCGTTGAATGTTGTTATACATGGAGGGTCATGTTAACCTCAGTCATTAAATGTCGTTTTACAGGGAGTGTCATGTTAATCTCAGTAATTGAATGTCGTTATACATGGCCCCCCATGTTCATCTCAGTCATTGAATGTGGTTATACGTGGAGTGTCATGTTAACATCAGACATTAAATGTCGTTATACATGGGGTGTCATGTTAACCTCAGTCAAAAAACGTCGTTATACATGGAGTGTCATTTTAACCTCAGTCATTGAATGTGGTTATACATGGAGTTTCATTTTAACCTCAATCATTGAATGTAGTTATACATGGAGTGTCATGTTATCCTCAGTCATTGAATGTCGTTATACATGTAGTTTCACTTTAACACCTCAGTCATTGAATGTCGTTATACGAGGAGTGACATGTTAACCTCAGTCATTGAATGTCGTTATACATGGAGTGTCATGTTCATCTCAGTCATTGAATGTCGTTATACATGGAGTTTCATTTTAACCTCAATCATTGAATGTCGTTATACATGGAGTGTCATGTTAACCTCAATCATTGAATGTTATTATACATGGAGTGTCACGTTAACCTCAGTCATTGAATGTCGTTATACTTGGAGTGTTATGTTAACTTCAGTCATAGAATGTTGTTATACATGGAGTGTCATGTTAATCTCAGTCATTGAATGTCGTTATACGTGGAGTGTCATGTTAACCTCAATCATTGAATGTTAACCTCAGTCATTGAATGTCGTTTTACATGGAGTGTCATGTTAACCTCAATCATTGAATGTCGTTATACATGGAGTGTCATGTTAATCTCAGTCATTGAATGTCGTTATACGTGGAGTGTCATGTTAACCTCAATCATTGAATTTCGTTATACATGGAGTGTCATGTTAACCTCGATCATTGAATGTCGTTATACATGGAGTGTCATGTTAACCTCAATCATTGAATGTCATTATACATGGCGTGATTTGTTGACCTTCATTTCTTGCAGAGGATTTCAAATTCATTTTATATACATATTGTCATACAAGAACGTCTTGCATGTAGTTAAATACATCTGATATTATCTGTTATTTTGTCAATGTGAAGCCATTTATCAGCCATATTCTTAATTTGTTAAGATTTTTATATGATATGCTGTTTCTGTGTTCATGATCTGTTTATCTTTCATCTCATTTATCAATTTAATATAAATTATGGAATCTCTCAGATAATTCCATTGCTACATTCTGAATAAAGTAACGATAACAAATAGTGATGTCTTCATTTTCATTTGCATAACTTGGCTTTTTAGTCGCCATCATTAGATAGTAGGCTATTCAAATCACCCTGCGTCTGTGTCCGTACGTCCGTCCTTAAACAATTCTTGTTAGCGCTGTTTAACAGAAAGTACTGGAGGGATCTATCTCAAATTTCACGTAAAGGTTCCCCATGATCCCTAGTTATGCATATCATTTTTTGGGACTGATCACAAAACCAAAATGGCTGACAGGCAGCCATCTCGTATTTGAGAATGAAAGTTTGATGGCGTTATTTCTCGGAATGTTCAGGAGGGGTCTTTCTCAAATCTCACATGAATGTGTCCAATTGTACCTAGTTCTGCATTTTGAACTTGGGGATGATTGGAAAACCAAGATAGCCGGCAGGTGGTTGTATTGGATTTGGGAGTAAAAGTTTGCCCTAAAAGTATTTGAGGAAGCTTTCTCAAATTGCACATGAAGGTGCCTCTTGTCCTTAGTTATGCATATCAAATCATATCGGCCGGCCATCTTGTTACAGTTTTAAGTTTGTTATCGCTATTTCTCAGAATTTATTGGAGGAACGTTTCTCAAATTTGATATGTAGGTTCCCCTTGGTCCCGAGTTATGCATGATAACTTTTGAAGTTGATCACAAGATTGATTAAGATGGCGGATAGGATCAAACTGATCGAACAGATCGGAGAAAAGAAGAGAAAAGATCAAACTAATGAAGATGGTACTATGGTGGGCGTCACAATTCCTCTGGGATCTCTTGTACAGGTTTTATGTTGCCTGCAAAATGGTAATATGTAGAGATTCATTGTTCATGGTCAGGGTACAGATTTCTTTAATGACAAAAAATTGAAAGAAATTGTTTTTCCTTCAACAGATGTCCTTGCACAAGTTTGATGCCCTAGCCAAATTCACAAATGTTTAACTGTTTCAAATCATGTTTCAGCCATGGTATTTCTGTTAACCAATTCTGAAGCTATTTCTCAGAAAAGACAGGACAGATCATTCTCAAACTTTGTAAATATATTACCCTTGGATCTAAGTTGTGCAAAATCAATTTGAAGAAAACATGGCCTCCATGGCCGCCATTTTGGATTTCAGTTATTACTATGTACCTGAAGTCTGAAACGATGTCTGGGTTGATGGTGGGTGGTTCACATCATAGTGCGGAGGAAGAGTATATAATCTAGGGTGATGTTTATGAGGGGTTTAATTTTAATTTCGTGTAATTTCAATCATTGTTTGTGTTGTTAGCTTTCCTTGCTTCCATATATATAATCATAGAGACTGAAAGCAAGTTGATTGCACTGTGTATGGGTTTGAATTTCATTAGACACCTTATTATGAAAATGGAAATTGGGTTAAAAGTTCACCTAGATTTATCCTGATGAGGTCATTGTGACCTATCTCTCAAAATTTTAGCACTTGAAAAAATGGCCATGGAGTTCAGAAAGTCACTAAGAATTGCTGTTTTACATGATATACAACATTTGATATAGCGCCCTATCTAGTTAACATAGGCCACTCTAAAGCGCTTTACAGTACACGGATATACAGTTAATACAATTAGCATATACATTATTCGATACAATTTTGAGGAATTCGCAGAAGCTGCCTTATCAGGTGCTAACTACTAGTCCTATGCCACCTGGCTAATATCTCTGTGTGTATGCCTGCGTGTGTGCTGGAGGTGTATTGTATTCTGTTTGTGTTGGGACCGTGCTTCCAACGGCATCATTTATAGTGCCACTTCACTTGAATGCTACAGCACAGATACCGCAACATCCACCCCAGACCAATTTATACTCCACCTGGGTTGTTGGGAGTTGTGTGGGCAAGATAAAAACACTTTTTGCTGAATATTCCATGTGTACGATGACCAGGGAATCGAACCCATGCCACCTGCATGGAAGGCCATATAATGTCCACCCATACAGGCACATAATTACATAATAAGGTCACTCTGACCTTCTGGTCAAAATTTGACATGGGGAATAAAAACACTTTTTGCTGAATATTCCATGTGTACGATGACCAGGGGATTGAACCCCAGCCACCTGCATGGAAGGCCATATAATGTCCACCCATACAGGCATATAATTACATAATAAGGTCACTCTGACCTTCTGGTCAAAATTTGACATAGGGAATTCAACATAGGGCTGTTGTTTGACCGTATTTGGTTACTGACCTACTTTTTGAGCTACACAGAAATGTGTCATTTGGTTCACAAATTAACATTGTACAGTGTTATGACCATGTAAGGTAACTGACCTATATTTGAAAATTAAATCACTCGGCTTCATCATAAACACAACACAATAGCAACAATATGGTATTGGTCCATCTCCTGTGCTTTATCATAAACACAACACAATAGCAAAAATATGGTATTTGTCCATCTCCTGTGCTTTATCATAAACACAACACAATAGCAACAATATGGTATTGGTCCATCTCCTGTGCTTTATCATAAAAACAACACAATAGCAAAAATATGGTATTGGTCCATCTCCTGTGATTCATCATAAAAACAACACAATAGCAACAATATGGTAAAGGTCAATCTCCTGTGCTTTATCATAAACACAACACAATAGCAACAATATGGTAAAGGTCCATCTCCTGTGCTTCATCATAAAACAACACAATAACAACAATATGGTAAAGGTCAATCTCCTGTGCTTTATCATAAACACAACACAATAGCAAAAATATGGTAAAGGTCAATCTCCTGTACTTTATCAGAAACACAACACAATAGCAACAAGATGGTAAAGGTCCATCTCCTGTGCCTTATCATAAACACATCACAATAGCAACAATATGGCAAAGGTCCATCTCCTGTGCCTTATCATAAACACAACACAATATGGAAAAGGTCAATCTCCTGTACTTTATCATAAACACAACACAATAGCAAAAATATGGAAAAGGTCAATCTCCTGTACTTTATCAGAAACACAACACAATAGCAACACTATGGTAAAGGTCCATCTCCTGTGCTTTATCATAAACACAACATAATAGTAACAATATGGTAAAGGTCCATCTCCTGTGCTTTATCATAAACACAACACAATAGCAACACTATGGGAAAGGTCCATCTCCTGTGCTTCATCATAAACACAACACAATAGCAAAAATATGGTAAAGGTCAATCTCCTTTGCTTTATCATAAACACAACACAAAATGGTAAAGGTCCATCTCCTGTTCTTTATCATAAACACAACATAATAGAAACAATATGGTAAAGGTCCATCTCCTGTTCTTTATCATAAACACAACACAAAATGGTAAAGGTCCATCTCCTGTTCTTTATCATAAACACAACACAACAGCATCAATATGGTAAAGGTCAACCTCCTGTGCTTTATCAGAAACACAACACAATAGCAACACTATGGTAAAGGTCCATCTCCTGTGCTTCATCATAAACACAACACAATAGCAACAATATGGTAAAGCTCCGTCTCCTGTGCTTTATCATAAACACAACACAAAATGGTAAAGGTCCATCTCCTGTGCTTCATCAAATATAGCCCAGAAATCTGTTTAAACGTATAACCCAGCAATCTGTGTAAACGTATAACCTAGAAATCTGTGTAAACGTATAACCCAGAAATCTGTGTAAACGTATAACCCAGAAATCTGTGTAAACATATAACCCAGAAATCTGTGTAAACGTATATCCTAGAAGCTATGTAAACGTATAACCCAGAAACCTGTGTAAATGTATAACCCAGAAATATATGTAAACGTATAACCCAGAAATCTGTGTAAACGTATAACCCAGAAATCTATGTAAACGTATAACCCAGAAACCTGTGTAAATGTATAACCCAGAAATATATGTAAACGTATAACCCAGAAATCTATTATAACCCAGAAATCTGTGTAAACGTATATCCTAGAAGCTATGTAAACGTATAACCCAGAAACCTATGTAAACGTACAACCTAGAAATCTGTGTAAACGTATAACCTAGAATCTGTGTAAACGTATTACCCAGAAACATGTGTAAACGTATTACCCAGAAACATGTGTAAACGTATTACCCAGAAACATGTGTAAACGTATTACCCAGAAACATGTGTAAACGTATAACCTAGAATCTGTGTAAACGTATTACCCAGAAACATGTGTAAACGTATTACCCAGAAACATGTGTAAACGTATTACCCAGAAACATGTGTAAACGTATAACCTAGAATCTATGTAAACGTATAACCTAGAATCTATGTAAACGTATAGCCCAGAAATCTATGTAAACGTATAAACCAGAAATATATGTAAACGTATAACCTAGAAGCTATGTAAACGTATAACCCAGAAATATATGTAAACGTATAACCCAGAAATCTATGTAAACGTACAACCTAGAAACCTATGTAAACGTATAACCCAGAAATCTATTATAACCCAGAAATCTGTGTAAACGTATATCCTAGAAGCTATGTAAACGTATAACCCAGAAACCTGTGTAAATGTATACCCCAGAAATATATGTAAACGTATAACCTAGAAGCTATGTAAACGTATAACCCAGATATATATGTAAACCCCAGAAATCTATGTAAACGTATAACCTAGAATCTATGTAAACATATTACCCAGAAATCTATGTAAACGTATAAACCCAGAAATCTATGTAAACGTATAACCCAGAAATATATGTAAACCCCAGAAATCTATGTAAACGTATAACCTAGAATCTGTGTAAACGTATTACCCAGAAACATGTGTAAACGTATTACCCAGAAACATGTGTAAACGTATTACCCAGAAACATGTGTAAACGTATTACCCAGAAACATGTGTAAACGTATAACCTAGAATCTATGTAAACATATTACCCAGAAATCTATGTAAACGTATAAACCAGAAATATATGTAAACGTATAACCTAGAATCTATGTAAACATATTACCCAGAAATCTATGTAAACGTATAACCCAGAAATATATTTAAACCCCAGAAATCTATGTAAACATATAACCTAGAATCTATGTAAACGTATAGCCCAGAAATCTATGTAAACGTATAAACCCAGAAATCTATGTAAACGTATAACCTAGAAATCTGTGTAAACGTATAACCTAGAAATCTGTGTAAATGTATAGCCCAGAAATCTATGTAAACGTATAAACCAGAAATATATGTAAACGTATAACCTAGAAGCTATGTAAACGTATAACCCAGAAACCTGTGTAAATGTATATCCCAGAAATATATGTAAACGTATAACCCAGAAATCTATGTAAACGTATAACCCAGAAACCTGTGTAAATGTATATCCCAGAAATATATGTAAACGTATAACCTAGAAGCTATGTAAACGTATAACCCAGAAACCTGTGTAAATGTATACCCCAGAAATATATGTAAACGTATAACCTAGAATCTATGTAAACATATTACCCAGAAATCTATGTAAACGTATAACCCAGAAATATATGTAAACGTATAACCTAGAATCTATGTAAACGTACAACCTAGAATCTATGTAAACGTATAACCCAGAAATCTATGTAAACGTATAACCTAGAATCTATGTAAATGCATAACCTAGAATCTATGTAAACGTAAAACCTAGAATCTATGTAAATGCATAACCTAGAATCTATGTAAGCGTATAACCTAGAATCTATGGAAACGTATAACCCAGAAATCTGTGTAAACGTATAACCCAGAAATCTATGTAAACGTATAACCTAGAAATATGTGTAAACGTATAACCTAGAAGCTATGTAAACGTATAACCCAGAAATCTATGTAAACGTATAACCCAGAAATATGTGTAAACGTATAACCTAGAAGCTATGTAAACGTATAACCCAGAAATATGTGTAAACGTATAACCTAGAAGCTATGTAAACGTATAACCTAGAAGCTATGTAAACATATAACCCAGAAATCTGTGTAAATGTATAGCCCAGAATCTATGTAAACGTATAACCTAGAATCTATGTAAACGTATAGCCCAGAAATCTATGTAAACGTATAACCCAGAAATCTATGTAGACGTATAACCTAGAATCTATGTAAACGGATAGCCCAGAAATATATGTAAACGTATAACCTAGAAATATATGGAAACGTATAACCCAGAAATCTATGTAGACGTATAAACTAGAATCTATGTAAACGGATAGCCCAGAAATATATGTAAACGTATAACCTAGAATCTATGTAAACGTATAACCTAGAAATATATGTAAACGTATAACCCAGAAATCTATGTAAACGTATAACCCAAAAATATATGTAAACGTATATCCAAGAAACATGTGTAAACATATAACCTAGAATCTATGTGAACGTATATCCCAGAAACATGTGTAAACGTATAACCTAGAATCTATGTAAACGTATAACCCAGAAACATGTGTAAACATATAACCCAAAAATATATGCAAACGTATAACCCAGAAATCTATGTAAACGTATAACCTAGAATCTGTGTAAACGTATAACCTAGAAATCTGTGTAAACGTATAACCTAGAATCTGTGTAAACGTATAACCTAGAAATCTGTGTAAACGTATAACCTAGAATCTGTGTAAACGTATAACCTAGAAATCTGTGTAAACGTATAACCTAGAATCTGTGTAAACGTATAACCTAGAAATCCGTGTAAACGTATAACCCAGAAACATGTGTAAACATATTACCCAAAAATCTATGTAAATGTATAACCCAGAAATCTATGTAAACGTATAACCCAGAAACCAGTGTAAACGTATAACCCAGAAACATGTGTAAGTGTATTACCCAGAAACATGTGTAAACGTATTACCCAGAAACATGTGTAAACGTATAACCTAGAATCTGTGTAAACGTATTACCCAGAAACATGTGTAAGTGTATTACCCAGAAACATGTGTAAACGTATTACCCAGAAACATGTGTAAACGTATAACCCAGAAATCTGTGTAAACTCCATCGGGTTCAGTTCTCGGTCTGCACACTTTGAAATGTTTTGTCTAATGTCTAACTGTTGTTTAATGCGTTACCGTTGTTGATTGTTGTTTAATGCGTTACCGTTGTTGATTGCTGTTTGATGCGTTAACGTTGTTGATTGTTGTTTAATGCGTTACCGTTGTTGATTTTTGTTTCATGCGATACCGTTGTTGATTGTTGTTTAATGCGTTACCGTTGTTGATTGTTGTTTAATGCGTTACCGTTGTTGATTGTTGTTTAATGCGTTACCGTTGTTGATTGTTGTTTAATGCGTTACCGTTGTTGATTGTTGTTTAATGCGTTACCGTTGTTGATTGTTGTTTAATGCGTTACCGTTGTTGATTGTTGTTTAATGCGTTACCGTTGTTGATTGTTGTTTAATGCGTTACCGTTGTTGATTGTTGTTTAATGCGTTACCGTTGTTGATTGTTGTTTAATGCGTTACCGTTGTTGATTGTTGTTTAATGCGTTACCGTTGTTGATTGTTGTTTAATGCGTTACCGTTGTTGATTGTTGTTTAATGCGTTACCGTTGTTGATTGTTGTTTAATGCGTTACCGTTGTTGATTGTTGTTTAATGCGTTACCGTTGTTGATTGTTGTTTAATGCGTTACCGTTGTTGATTGTTGTTTAATGCGTTACCGTTGTTGATTGTTGTTTAATGCGTTACCGTTGTTGATTGTTGTTTAATGCGTTACCGTTGTTGATTGTTGTTTAATGCGTTACCGTTGTTGATTGTTGTTTAATGCGTTACCGTTGTTGATTGTTGTTTAATGCGTTACCGTTGTTGATTGTTGTTTAATGCGTTACCGTTGTTGATTGTTGTTTAATGCGTTACCGTTGTTGATTGTTGTTTAATGCGTTACCGTTGTTGATTGTTGTTTAATGCGTTACCGTTGTTGATTGTTGTTTAATGCGTTACCGTTGTTGATTGTTGTTTAATGCGTTACCGTTGTTGATTGTTGTTTAATGCGTTACCGTTGTTGATTGTTGTTTAATGCGTTACCGTTGTTGATTGTTGTTTAATGCGTTACCGTTGTTGATTGTTGTTTAATGCGTTACCGTTGTTGATTGTTGTTTAATGCGTTACCGTTGTTGATTGTTGTTTAATGCGTTACCGTTGTTGATTGTTGTTTAATGCGTTACCGTTGTTGATTGTTGTTTAATGCGTTACCGTTGTTGATTGTTGTTTAATGCGTTACCGTTGTTGATTGTTGTTTAATGCGTTACCGTTGTTGATTGTTGTTTAATGCGTTACCGTTGTTGATTGTTGTTTAATGCGTTACCGTTGTTGATTGTTGTTTAATGCGTTACCGTTGTTGATTGTTGTTTAATGCGTTACCGTTGTTGATTGTTGTTTAATGCGTTACCGTTGTTGATTGTTGTTTAATGCGTTACCGTTGTTGATTGTTGTTTAATGCGTTACCGTTGTTGATTGTTGTTTAATGCGTTACCGTTGTTGATTGTTGTTTAATGCGTTACCGTTGTTGATTGTTGTTTAATGCGTTACCGTTGTTGATTGTTGTTTAATGCGTTACCGTTGTTGATTGTTGTTTAATGCGTTACCGTTGTTGATTGTTGTTTAATGCGTTACCGTTGTTGATTGTTGTTTAATGCGTTACCGTTGTTGATTGTTGTTTAATGCGTTACCGTTGTTGATTGTTGTTTAATGCGTTACCGTTGTTGATTGTTGTTTAATGCGTTACCGTTGTTGATTGTTGTTTAATGCGTTACCGTTGTTGATTGTTGTTTAATGCGTTACCGTTGTTGATTGTTGTTTAATGCGTTACCGTTGTTGATTGTTGTTTAATGCGTTACCGTTGTTGATTGTTGTTTAATGCGTTACCGTTGTTGATTGTTGTTTAATGCGTTACCGTTGTTGATTGTTGTTTAATGCGTTACCGTTGTTGATTGTTGTTTATGCATTACCGTTGTTGATTGTTGTTTATGCATTACCGTTGTTGATTGTTGTTTATGCATTACCGTTGTTGATTGTTGTTTAATGCATTACCGTTGTTGATTGTTGTTTAATGCATTACCGTTTCAGCACTAGTAGCACGTCCATTCCGGTAACTTGGATTCGATAACGTTTAGATGTACATAATTGTTGATTCTTATTGTTATTCTATTACATTAAAACAAATTACTATTTAGCGTCACATTCGTTTTCCTCTACATCCTTGGTTTCTTAAGGAACAACAGATACATTTCATATGTGGATAAACATTTCTTTTGATATTTTTCATGGGAATGTAGCATGGATGAAAAATATGAAAAATTGCGCCAAAGAGTGGAATCAAGATACCATAAATATCAGTATGTCTTTCTTCACAAATACTTAAACTCACCGTTCTCCAAGTAGGCGGTTAGATAGATGACGCCGAATAAAGCATCCTCGATACTCCATTTACGCTCACTTCATCCTCGATACTCCAGGGTCACGCTCACTTCATCCTCGATACTCCAGGGGTCACGCTCACGTCATCCTCGATACTCAAGGGGTTACTCTCACCCCATCCTCGATACTCCATGGGTTACTCTCACTTCATCCTCGATACTCCAGGGGTTACTCCCACTGCATTCTCGATACTCCAGGGGTTACGCTCTCTTCATCCTCGATACTCCAGGGGTTACTCCCACTGCATTCTCGATACTCCAGGGGTTACCCCCACTTCATTCTCGATACTCCAGGGGTTACCCCCACTTCATTCTCGATACTCCAGGGGTTCCTCCCCCTTCATTCTCGATACTCCAGGGGTTCCTCCCCCTTCATTCTCGATACTCCAGGGGTTCCTCCCCCTTCATTCTCGATACTCCAGGGGTTACGCTCTCTTCATCCTCGATACTCCAGGGGTACTCTCACCTCGTCTTCGATACTCCAGGGGGTACTCTCACTTCATCCTCGATACTCCAGGGGCTACGCTAACCTCGTCCTCGATACTCCATGGGTTACTCCCACTTCATCCTCGATACTCCAGGGTTACTCCCACTTCATTCTCGATTCTCCAGGGGTTACTCTCACTTCAACCTCGATACTCCATGGGTTACTCCCACTTCATCCTCGATACTCCAGGGTCACGCTCACTGCATCCTCGATACTCCAGGGGTCACGCTCACGTAATCCTCGATACTCAAGGGGTTACTCTCCCCCCATCCTCGATACTCCAGGGGTTACGCTCTCTTCATCCTCAATACTCCAGGAGTTACGGTCACCTCATCCGCGATACTCCAGGGGTTACTCCCACTGCATTCTCGATACTCCAGGGGTTACGCTCCCTTCATCCTCGATACTCCAGGGGGTACGCTGACCTCGTCCTCGATACTCCAGGGGCTACTCTCACTTCGTCCTCGATACTCCAGGGTTACTCTCACCTCGTCTTCGAAACTCCAGGGGTTACTCTCACTTCAACCTCGATACTCCATGGGTTACTCTCCCTTCATCCTCGATACTCCAGGGGGTACGCTGACCTCGTCCTCGATACTCCAGGGGCTACGCTCACTTCGTCCTCGATACTCCATGGGTTACTCTCCCTTCATCCTCGATACTCCAGGGGTTACGCTCTCTTCATCCTCAATACTCCAGGAGTTACGGTCACCTCATCCGCGATACTCCAGGGGTTACTCCCACTGCATTCTCGATACTCCAGGGGTTACCCCCACTTCATTCTCGATACTCCAGGGGTTACGCTCTCTTCATCCTCGATACTCCAGGGGTACTCTCACCTCGTCTTCGATACTCCAGGGGGTACTCTCACTTCATCCTCGATACTCCAGGGTTACTCTCACCTCGTCTTCGATACTCCAGGGGTTACTCTCACTTCATCCTCGATACTCCAGGGGCAACGCTCACCTCGTCCTCAATACTCCATGGGTTACTCTCACCCCATCATCAATACTCCATGGGTTACTCTCACTTCATCCTCGATACTCCAGAGGTTACTCTCACTTTATCCTCGATACTCTAGGGTTACTCGATACTCCAGGGGTTACGCTCACTTCATCCTCAATACTCCAGGGGTTACGCTCACCTCATCCTCGATACTCCAGGGGTTACTCTCACTTCATCCTCGATACTCCAGGGGTTACGCTCACTTCATCCTCGATACTCCAGGGGTTACGCTCACCTCGTCCTCGATACTCGAGGGGTTACTCTCACCCCATCCTCGATACTCCAGGGGCTACGCTCACCTCGTCCTCGATACTCCAGGGGTTACTCTCACCACACTTGATACTCTAGGGGTTACGTTCACTTCATCCTCGATACTCCAGGGGTTACTCTCACTTCATCCTCGATACTCCAGGGGGTACTCTCACTTCATCCTCGATACCCCAGGGGTTACTCTCACTTCATCCTCGATACTCCAGGGGGTACTCTCACTTCATCCTCGATACTCCAGGGGGTACTCTCACTTCATCCTCGATACCCCAGGGGTTACTCTCACTTCATCCTCGATACCCCAGGGGTTACTCTCACTTCATCCTCGATACTCCAGGGGGTACGCGCACCTCGTCCTCGATACTCCAGGGGTTACTCTCACCCCATCCTCGATACTCCAGGGGCTCCGCTCACCTCGTCCTCGATACTCCAGGGGTTACTCTCCCCACACTTGATACTCTAGGGGTTACGTTCACTTCATCCTAGATACTCCAGGGGTTACTCTCACTTCATCCTCGGTACTCCAGGGGTTACTCTCACTTCATCCTCGATACCCCAGGGGTTACTCTCACTTCATCCTCGATACTCCAGGGGTTACTCTCACTTCATCCTCGATACCCCAGGGGTTACGCTCACTTCATCCTCGATACTCCAGGGGCTACGCTCTCTGCAACCCTCGAATATGTCATGTCAAAACTGAAGGCATGGTTGACTGAAATTACATACTTGTTATATGGAAGGGTATTATCACCTGAAAATCTGAAAAAAGTGCACCTTGAGACCCCTTAGATATAGTCATGGCACAACGACAACCCCTTAGATATAGTCATGGCACAACGAAAACCGTGACTCGACAAAAAGTCTCTCATTTTATTTAATTTCTACCTCGATCGCCTACGTTAACGTATTTCATGTTCCTCTTTTCATTTATTATACGTTGTATGTGCCTCCCGTTATATCAGCAACCCCCTTTATGACGCTAAAATTGGTCGGATCAATTTGACATTATAACGAGGTTTATACTATTTAATTATACAGTGCACATTCATAATATTTCAGACCTCTGTCATAAAAATTAAGATTTCAAAGTACAGTATTATATACTACCATTTAAACTGATTTTTTTTTATAAACATTTGTGTTATTATCATCATAAAATAGTGTGCGTCAAATGCGATACAATAACAACTTAACATAGGTATGGAACGCCATTTTACTATTTGACCATTCCCTATTTTCTTATACTAAAAAAAATATTTTTTCTGATATAAAAATATATATGTTTTGGGTAGAAAAATTCGATTTTTTTATATATCTAAAAAGATTTCTATAATACCAGAAGAATAAGTGACTTTTTGATATCACAAAATAGGGATTAAATATTGTACAATGGTGTCCCATTAATTATAGGCACACGTGCACGCATACATTATGAATTCAGCAATACGACTATATATTATATTAAACATGTTTTTTTTCATAATTCTTAATAATTAGTTTAACACATGAATAAGGAGAAACTTATTATTAACTAAATGAAGAAAAAAGTTTTACTAAAACTAAAAGGTACGATCCCCGATTCGTAATATAAACACCCATGAAACCCCGACCTAATTATATTTACTGACAATTCCACAACTATATTGTATTTCTTGTTGTAGTGTGGTATGTTTTCAGCTCGAAAACTGTATTTTTTCAAGTATTAAGTGCAATGATAACTAAAATGTTGAAGACATTTTCATCCGACTTCTATAATCAAAATCAGTCACATACCAAGAAAATATAGTGACACACTCGTACATTTATATAACACACACGCATATATATAAGTCTACAACTAAATCTACCGGTTAATTGGCAGAAGTATATACATTTTGTTTATGTTATCCGACTTATTTTGATCAGTGTAGCTAATCTGTTATAAAATAACCTTTGTGTGTCAATTTCAAAAGCTAAACAATTGTTAGTCACACGTATACGTGAGATGTGTACCGTCGTACATGTATATATGTATACGTCTGCCTTTTATATTCTGTCAATAATAAAGAAAATATAAAAATAAAATAAAAAATACGATTATGTTATAGGGGTATTTTTTTAAATTTTATGTTAGGTTAAAGGGTTTATCATTGGCAGAATTTCAGACTCATGTGCCCAGATGTATGCCCATTCTGTACATCGCGTTCGGCTTTTGGTCGCCTGAGGAAAAACCATCCTCTTTAAGGCTAATATTGAAAATCAAAATAGGAATATATAGTCTAAAATACATATTGACTAGATACCTAAAACTAACAATAAACCATACTTTGAAATAAAAACGTAAATACATAGACATCAACAGAAGATGTCTCAATATTTGTCGAGTAAAAATGAACGTAGCGGTTCGCCATTTTGTAAATTTTTCTACCGTCTGTCCAATCTGAAGTTCATTGAGAATTGTTCCACAAATCACAATAAATGCACTCTTAAAATCAAAGTTGGGTAAAAAGCATAATCTTATATGTATTTGTGTGGAATTGTAACACCCTGGTTATATATAAAAGGTAATAAACCACAAAAAAACTTCATAAACATAGGAATACGCGGCGACTGAGAATGGCGCTCACACCTGTGTATTTGTGTTTCTATCGACCATTTCATTTGCTTGTTATTTGATAATTTACGAGTATTTCACAGGAAAGCAACTGCGATCGGTTTCATTAAACCTTGAATTTTGATTTTCTGTAGTTATTTACCTGTTGATTCACACAGATATTTGTATAAATGGCATTTTTCAGCAGCATGTACACTATCAAGTAATGGAAAGTGGTCGAAAAACTGCTTGAAACAATATTTTGTACAAATTAATAGACATTTTCATCATGAAATTTTAAACTTTAATTTCCTTTCTCTCAGAAAATCAAATATAATGTCATATCAGTAATTCAAACAGTATTTTATAGACGATAGTATTTAGGTAAGGAAACACATTCTACGCAAAACATGGGATATCAATTGAATAGCGAGCACTTTTGGAAGGGGTGTCTTCGACGAGGTGCGAGCAAAATTAATATATACGCGCAGCTCAAAATTTTTGGGCATTCTCATTCTGACTACGGTTACGAGAGCACTAAAACCACGACGATGTCTGACGCAGCAGCAGCAACAGCACCGGCTCCGGCCAAGAAGGCGACCAAGGCCAAGAAACCAGCCAAACCAAAGGTACCATTACCTCACCCATCATTCGCCGACATGGTCATCAAAGCTATCACGGCTCTGAAGGAAAGGAAAGGATCCTCCAGGAAGGCTATGATCAAATACATCATGGCCAACTACAAGGTTGGAACCGATGAAAACAAAGTCAACACCAGAGTGAAGACTGCTCTGAAGTCTGGAGTAGCAAAGGGAGCCCTGAAACAAGTGAAGGGAACCGGTGCCTCTGGATCTTTCAAGGTTGGAGAGAAAGTCAAGGCGACCAAGCCTAAGAAGCCCGCAGCGAAGAAGGCAGCCGTGAAGAAGCCCAAGAAGCCCGTAGCAGCTAAGGCCAAGAAACCTGCAGCTAAGAAAGCAAAGAAGCCCGCAGCTAAAAAGCCCGCCGCCAAGAAAGCAGCCAAGCCAGCAGCCAAGAAGCCCAAGGCAAGCAAGCCAAAATCACCCAAGAAGGCAAAGAAGCCCGCAGCAAAGAAGCCAGCAGCCAAGAAAGCCGCAAAGAAGTGAACACGAAAGTAACTCTTCTTAACCCCACACAAAAGCCCTTTTCAGGGCTACCCAATTTCCTCAAAAGGTGTACATGGATTGCTCGAAATAACGCATGAGTTGGCTGTCCATGACTAAGCAAGGTAAATGGTAGTATATAAATGAGTTTACATACGAAACCAACATTCCTCTAGATTGCATTGAATTGTCAGGCAAAAACAAATGTAAACATAATTGTCAAAAGGTAAATTTTGGTTACCGTTATATGCAGTAATCCAATAACACAAACCTCACGATGCATTTCTTGTTTGTTCATTTACAGAATGTCTGCTAATGATATTGTAACCTTTATGGTATATTATTGAATGTAACCCTCCGATATCGCAGAATAAAGATATTGACTGGACACCCGATACGAAAGTCGTATGCTCAAGTTAGCGTGAACACCAAACGTATCGTCAGGACTGTGTATTAACTCACATGTGTGTGTGTAGCTATTGTGTCTGTTTACTGAGCTATGCTAACCACCTCGTTTGTGTGTGTACCGCTCCACGTAGCACTCCCTTTCCTTGCAACATAACAAGGTTACCGTTGATAACTTAGCACGGTTAGTTTTGTGAAGAAGAATTTATTCATAATAAAAATATCGATTACAAATAATATGTAGGGAGGTTGGATATTTAAGTATTTTATACGAGTTGAGGTAATAATTCGGATATTGTTTCATCTTGTCCTACATTGAAGACATAACCCGACGACAACATTTATATCAGTTACACTGAATGTTTTTAATTTAAATTGTGTCCGGCGTCATAATGGTGACGTTGTAACATTTATTTTTTGGATAGGAATGGCTCCGTCTTGTCTTACCATGGTAATTTATATTCTGAAGAACTGTATACAATAAGTAGATTTGGACCAATAATAAACTCCTAGTATGTACCCTCAGTGTACCGTCGTCGTAAACTCCAGATATCGAATACCAGACCAAACAGAAATCTTGATTTCAATGTTAGTTATGTTTAGGACAAAATATTACTGAATCGTTATGAAAAGAAACTGCTGTGTCAACAAAGTATTTTAATTCTGTGTTGTAAATACGAAACGAAAACTCTTGGTTCAAGAGAACCCTGTATAGTGTGCAAAATGCCACACAACCTCTTTTAATAGCAAAAATATATATTTCTCTTCATTCTTCAGTTAAATAAATAAAATTTTAATTATGCCGACTGTCTCCCGGTGTCACGCCAATTTATTTTTACAGCCAGCCGTATTACAGGCGAAAATGATTAAACAAGAGGCTCAGAGGGCCTGTATCGCTCACATTGATATATAAACAATCATGACAATATGATCACATTAAACATTATACTGCAAATATTTTCAAATATAGGATCTGTCGCTCAGCAACTCTCTTATCTTATTGGGTCCCATCCCTCTGGGAGACCCATTTATTTTACAAATTCAAGCATTGATTCTCATGTCCCTGTGCTCTGAAGCAGACTGGGCTTCCCACACTCCACGTATACATCATCATTACTATTTGACACACAGTCAATAGATCGTTTCTTTTTACACACGATTTGTGTACTTAAGGAGTAACAAATCCTGACATGCTGATCAGGGTAAACAAAAGCTAAAGAGTTATTACGAAGGGGGATAACTGTAATACATCTGATGTCAACACATATGCCGCGCTTCACATAGACACGAAATAATATATTGTATATGTGAATCTTATCTGACATATTGATATAAAGCCCATAGCTAAGGATCGGACAATTGAATTTTAGGCAATAGTTTGAATATAACTTAAGGCTACATGCTACATGTAATCCATACATGGTATAGCCAGTATTCGATCCAGAGTCCTCTAGAAACTACATTTTGTTGTTATTGTTGCTTTTCGTTTATTTGTTTTTGCGTGTGCTTTTCTAGTCTTCTTATCTTAAGGGGGCACGGTGGGACCTCAGACCTTGAAAAAGCCTTAATCCGCCACATATATATTTTTTGTTTGATTGAGTTATCTCCCCCCAACACAATGCACTTTGTGTTGTTTATAAAGTTTGACGCCCTTTCGACAGTTAAGGTCACATGATGACGGCGTTGCAGTTAGTGGATCTTTAGCTCTCCTAGGATGAAGATACTAGTTACTGTAAAGCAGTATATTCAAGAGTTTTATCAACGACGACAAATTGTAACTTGCATCCATCGCACTATAAGGGAAACTCGTATTCACAAATCTTGTAATACTGATTCAACCGCCATACTCTGTCTTCGTTGATGTAAAACTAGTGTCATTACACCATAGAATTGCCCGGTCCTAGGATGACGTCATCTTCGATACTCCAGGGATTACACTCACTTACGCTCTCTACATAGTCCCTAGAATATTGAGGACGTGACGACGCTTACTACTGGATTAACGGAGTTTACTGCCACGCTGTCTCAATAGACAATCTTATTTATAAAGTATTCGTTTTAGCACTGAAGAATAATAATTCGAGGTACATATACATGTATACCGCTTTATCACAACCTAGTTTCTTAGGTCGTCTCAAAGTGGTTCACAAATTATTATCCGTGGTTATAGGACCTTTGCAACTAGCCAACATCTTTTTCAACTCCCTGGGGAGCATACAGCCGGTGCCGCCATTTCGGCGCTCACAGGTAGCATTCTACAATTCTACAAATCGGACATATTTTCTTTGTTGTCCATTTGTAATTATCCGATCTTCCTAGCTTGATGTCAGTGAAGACGAAATTTAGTGCTTATCTGTCTCTGGTTCTACCACGAACACACAATTACCCGGCCCGCATAGTGTCCTATGCAGACAGGTTCACTCTATAACCTCATGTACGCCCCTGTCTATTTGCATGGTCGTTATTGATTACAATCAGATGACTTGCCCCTGTGCTAACGCAGTCAGCGAACGCCAAAGACGGACACTGAAACTCTGTCCGAGCAGTTCTCCAGAATACCGTCAAGGGGTGAAGACAGTATACTTACTGCTCCAGAATACCATCAAGGGGTGAAGACAGTATACTTAGTGCTCCAGAATACTGTCAAGGGGTGTAGATAGTACGTCAGTGATAAAAAGTCAATTCTGTGGATTTTGCGATTGTTCAGTCATTTTGTTCGTGAACTATCTGGGCAACTGTCATGTCCCAAGGGATTTTAGTTTGCGTTATTGTTTTCCTCGTGACGATGGTGGAACAAGGAGAAGGTAGGACGTTTTTAACAGATTTCATTTTCAAATAATTTTAATGGTTAATTGTTTGAAAATAGTAAATTAATGTCATTCTGAAACAAAGGTGTTTTTACGACTAACTTACCGATACATAAAAATGTACAAATCGTTGGCGACAATTGTTAACACAGACGGCTAGCTTAGTTTCAATAGCGCGTTATTCTGAAAAGTTCATATGATCTATTTTTAAGCCTGTACGTGCAGTGCTAACAAATGATGTTAATTTGAAAGAAAATGGGTAGTCGTTTTCATGATAAGATATGTCTAGTGTGACAATGTATGCATACTTTAGGTTCGGAATGTACAAAGCCCAACTCTGAGCAAACGCTATCCGAAGAACCTTGAAATTTCAAATTACTAGTACTAGACATATGTGACCAAGGTCTGGGGAGGAACACTCGTTAACCAATGCACTGGAACCCAAAATATAATCCTTCGATGCATCGAGCTGACATTTAACATGTTTGTAAACGTTAGCGAAAATACTAATCCATCCCATACTTTTTATGTTCTTTTTAATGAAGAGAATTATTTCAGACAATATTGCATAGTGACTTTGGTGAACCTGCTTTTTCAACAGCTATCTTATTCATTATATAAATGTAATCACAAGTGTTTTAATCAATAAGGAATTCAACCTTTCATTCAAGTAAAGGACTTGAGCAAGGCTACTCGTGGTCAAACGTTTGAGATTGGTTTCACCACATGGGCACGGTTCAATTTATAATCATTATGCATGGTAAACAATTCGGAGCCTGGAGGCCTCAGATATAAATTGATAAATTGAACCGTGCCCCTGTGGTTTCACGCAGTAAGAGTCGCTTATAGCTAAAAGTTTGCTATGCTGAATCTGACGATTCATAATTATTCTTTTGTGACGTTTCAAGCTATCAGTATATTATCGTCAAGAAGGAATATTTTTTGTCACGAAAATCAATGGCGCTTGTTTTACAACTTTTAACTTTAACAAGTGTCCGAACAAATAAAAATGTTATATTTATTTACATTAACATGTTGTTATTTGAGGTCTGTCCACCAACATATCGAGAAGAGCTGCTGTGTTAACGTCCACGCTAGAACCGGGCATTGGAACGAACCCTACAACGCTAGGAGTGGGGAACAACACCTCGTCGCTTGGTCATATTCTGCAGGCGATGATTAACAACTCGACGGACAACGACTCCTTCATGTTACTTCTCCAGCACGTCATCTCGACAAGACATAACAGCTCTCTAAGTCATTTAATTACACTTGACGGGACCAACAGCTCTCTAAGTCATTTAATTACACTTGACGGGACCAACAGCTCTCGTAAGTCATTTAATTACACTTGACGGGACCAACAGCTCTCGTAAGTCATTTAATTACACTTGACGGGACCAACAGCTCTCGTAAGTCATTTAATTACACTTGACGGGACCAACAGCTCTCGTAAGTCATTTAATTACACTTGACGGGACCAACAGCTCTCGTAAGTCATTTAATTACACTTGACGGGACCAACGGCTCTCGTAAGTCATTTAATTACACTTGACGGGACCAACGGCTCTCGTAAGTCATTTAATTACACTTGACGGGACCAACGGCTCTCGTAAGTCATTTAATTACACTTGACGGGACCAACGGCTCTCGTAAGTCATTTAATTACACTTGACGGGACCAAC
>NW_018407347.1:74352-92059 GCF_002113885.1 Mizuhopecten yessoensis
CCAACAGCTCTCGTAAGTCATTTAATTACACTTGACGGGACCAACGGCTCTCGTAAGTCATTTGCCAAAACATGATTGGGCCAACAGCTCTCGTAAGTCATTTAATTACACTTGACGGGACCAACGGCTCTCGTAAGTCATTTGCCAAAACATGATTGGGCCAACAGCTCTCGTAAGTCCTTTAATTACACTTGACGGGACCAACGGCTCTCGTAAGTCATTTATATGGCAAGCCAACTTAACATTTATTCAAGGAGCAATATCGATCCTGTATTTCATCGAATTATATAAGATATCTTATATAGCATATGAGATATCTTATATCGTATATAAGATATCTCATATAGTATATGAGATATCTTATATAGTATATGAGATATCTTATATAATATATAAGATATCTTATATACTATATGAGATATCTTATATAGAAATTAAATGAGATGCTATATAAGATATCTTATATGATATATAAAATATCTTATATCGTATATTAGATATCTCATTTAATTTTCTATATAAGATATCTTATATAATATATAAGATATCTCATATAGCTATATAAGATATCTTATATAATTAAAGTCTCGTTACTAAATAAGATATCTTATATAGGAACGAGATTTTAACAAAATGTCGAAAATGTAAGTCTCCCCGTCTGGAATATCTCAAGGATCTACGTAGGGACAATAGGCTTGTTGTAACAACATGTGTTTCGTCGCCGCCATTATGTCTGAGCCCACTTCAAGAGTGCGGGAAATGGCAGCCTCTGATTTGGCCGCTATAAGATAGACAAGGCGAGCTAGGCCTAGGTAAAATACAGCATCCGTACCATCCCTCTCCGCCATTGCGCCCAATGCAATCCTGAATGTGCTCTGACTGATTCTCGAGGGAGAAATTAGTTTCTGGTTTTTAATGCCACGAAATCTCATTCTATATCAGATATCTTATATAGCAACGAGATTTCAATTATATAAGATATCTTAAATAGCTATATGAGATATCTTATATATTATATGAGATATCTTATATAGAAAATTAAATGAGATATCTTATATCGCATAATAGATATCTTATATAGTATATATGATATCTTATATCCTATATGAGATATCTCATATAGAAATCATTGTCAATCAACTTATTAAGATAAGAAACCATTGCCAATCAATTATTGTAGGAAAGTAACCAATGTCAATCAATTAATGTAGTAAAGTAACCATTGTCAATCAACTAATGAAGGAAAGTAACCATTGTCAATCAACTAATGGAGGTAAGAAACCATTGTCAATCAACTAATGAAATAAAGTAAACATTGTCAATCAACTAATGATGGTAAGAAACCATTGTCAATCAACTAATGAAGGAAAGTAACCATTGTCAATCAATTATTATAGGAAAGTAACCAATGTCAATCAATTAATGTAGTAAAGTAACCATTGTCAATCAACTAATGAAGGAAAGAAATCATTGTCAATCAACTAATAAAGGTAAGAAATCATTGTCAATCAACTAATGAAGGTAAGAACTAATTGTCAATCAACTAATGGAGGTAAGAAACCATTGACAATCAACTAATGAAGGTAAGAAATCATTGTCAATCCATTAATGGAGGTCAGAAATCATTGTCAATTAACTAATAGAGGAAAGTAACCATTGTCAATCAACTAATGGAGGTAAGAAATCATTGTCAATCAACTAATGAAGGAAAGTAACCATTGTCAATCAATTATTATAGGAAAGTAACCAATGTCAATCAATTAATGTAGTAAAGTAACCATTGTCAATCTACTAATGAAGGAAAGAAATCATTGTCAATCAACTAATAAAGGTAAGTAACCATTGTCAATCAACTAATGGAGGGAAGAAATAATTGTCAATCAACTAATGGAGGTAAGAAACCATCGTCAATCAACTAATGAAGGTAAGAAATCATTGTCAATCATTTAATGGAGGTAAGAAATCATTGTCAATCAACTAATGAAGGTAAGAAATCATTGTCAATCAATGAAGATAAAAAACCATTGTCAATCATTAAAAGTAAGAATTCATTGTCTATTAATAAGGTTTAGAAGCCATTGTTCATTTATCAATATAGAGGACACCTTATTTGTTGTCAGACCATCGTGATTGACACCTTATTTGTTGTCAGACCATTGTGATTGACACCTTATTTGTTGTCCGACCATTGTGATTGACACCATATTTGTTGTCAGATCATTGTGATGGACACCTTATTTGTTGTCAGACCATCGGGGTTGACACCTTATTTGTTGCCAGACCATTGTGATTGATACCTTATTGTTGTCAGATCCTTGTGATTGACACCTTATTGTTATCAGATCATTGTGATTGACACCTTATTGTTGTCAGTTCATTGTGATTGACACCTTATTGCTGTCAGATCATTGTGACTGACACCTTATTTGTTGTCAGTCCATTTTGATTGACACCTTATTTGTGGTCAGACCATTGTGATTGACTCCTTATTTCTTGTCAGACCATTGTGATTGACTCCTTATTTCTTGTCAGACCATTGTGATTGACTCCTTATTTCTTGTCAGACCATTGTGATTGGCACCTTATTGTTGTCAGAAAATTGTGATGACACCTTATTTGTTGTCACACCATTGTGATTGACACCTCATTTGTTGTCAGACCATTGTAATTGACACCTTATTGTTGTCAGTTCATTGTGATTGACACCTTACTGTTGTCAGATCATTGTGAGTGACACCTTATTTGTTGTCACACCATTGTGATTGACACCTTACTGTTGTCAGATCATTGTGATTGACACCTTATTTGTTGTCAGACCATTGTGATTGTCACCTTATTTGTTGTCAGACCATTGTGATTGACTCCCTATTTGTTGTCAGATTAATGACTCAATGTTTGTACAGTGTAGTATAACGACCGTATTTCAGTCAGTGTTTCGTACAAATACTAATGTTAAAGCCAAACTCTGACTGAAATAACAGTGGTGTCACATTAAGCTTCTTTTGTTTTAGTTGATCTGAACAGTTTAATGCAAAACCTGAAGGACGTTCTCCAGAACACCAAACCTAAACTGGACATCACAACCCCCTACTTTCCAGTTACTGTACCAAAAGGGGCCTCCGTCGTCCCAGCAATCCTTTCCGTACCAGAAACCACTGCTGCCAACTTGTCTACCAACATGTACGACCTACACAATCTCACCGATGTAAGATTACAAAACATTTGAAACAATTCTAAGCCACTCTCTGTCGTCTGTCCCGTATGCAGGCAATGTTAGGACAGGTAAAAGTGGTTGTTCTGTATAACATTTGTATAAATAATTAAACTTATCTGAACCCTGTGTGTTCTGACCTCCTGCTTTATCCAACATATGATATTGTGATCCCATTTCTTATAAACTACCAAACAATACTAATAACTTACATTCTGTCTAATCTGAACAATAAATTGTATCCTACAGAGTGCCACATTAGACAGGTTAATCTGACCAATAGGTTGGCTCCAACAGGGAGTCAGATTAGACAAGTTAATCTAAATGGAGTATTGTATCCAATAGAGTGTCAGAATGGACAGGTTAGTCTTACTGACATCCCAAGGGTATCAGATTACACAGGGTATTCTAACCAATTTGCTGTGTTTCACAAGGTGTGAGATCAGACAGAATAATGATCAATATGTTGTGTTCCACAGATTGTCGGATAAGACAGGGTTTATTGTTTATAAATAATATGTTACATGCCTGTCATGCAAACTTAATTAAGGTGGAGAAAGTAAAATAAGTTTTATTGACTATGTACAGGGATTCTTAACAGACAGTTTGTCTTTGTATAGAAAACAAGTGTTCTCACAAAGGGAGTTATATGCAGGTGGTTGTTATAGGCAGGTACTCTTTATAGACAGGTGGTTTTATCTGCATGTGATCTTTATAGACAGGTGGTTGATATATGCATGTAATCTTTATAGACAGAGAGTTAATATAGATAGATATTCTGTATAGACAGGTGGTTTCTATAGGCAGGTACTATTTATAGGAAGGTAGTTGATATAGACAGGTAATCTTTATAGACAGGTCATCTTTATAGACAGGTGGTTTCTATAGGCAGGTAATATTTATAGGAAGGTTGTTGATATAGACAGGTAATCTTTATAGACAGGTCATCTTTATAGACAGATGGTTGCTATATACATGTGGTTGTGTTAGGCAGGTGATTCTTGTAGACATGTGGTGGCTATATGCAGGTAATCTTTATAGACATTTGGTTGCAATAGACAGGCGATATTTATAGACAGGTGGTTTTTATAGACAGGTGGTTGCAATAGACAGGCGATATTTATAGACAGGTGGCTTTTATAGACAGGTGGTTGCAATAGACAGGTAGCTGTATTTTAGAATTCCGATGAACCTGAATGTTTTAACAATGTGTGTCATTGTGTACATTTCAAATGTGTCATCCAAATTATCTGTTATAAAATATATTTGATAAGTTTCTTGGTGTGAAGCTAGGTATATGTAAACCATTCAGGTACATTAATTCTCTGATAATGTTATATTACTTCAGGTGGAAGATTTCCTCCACACAGCCAATTTGTCCAACATGAATGTGAGCAGCTTAAACATCATTATGTCAAACATCCAGACGTTCGTACACACCGAGTCGTTCAACCCACACGAAGTTACGCACACGCTGACGCATCTGTCCAGCGTGACCCAAACCGACTCAAGTACAGTGAAGGTGGGTAAAAATTTCGGTCCTTTTTGTAAACTTAACTCTTCACAAAGAAATTGTTTAAAGCACAATTGAAAAAAAGTACATGTAACGTGGATATGTATATATATAAAAACAAATTTAATAGTGTCCACATGATCAGCTCAATGAAAATAAATTAAAAAAAATCATACAAACTATAGGACAAAATTGCTTGCTCTTTCACCCAATTAGGGAACTATTCATCATAATATATATATAGCATAGTATATAACTCTTCATCAGTTCTCCATCATAATATATATATAGCATAGTATATAACTCTTCATCAGTTCGCCATCATAATATATATATATAGCATAATATATAACTCTTCATCAGATCTTCATCAAAATATGTATATAGCATAGTATATAACTCTTCATCAGTTCTCTATCATAAAATATATATAGCATAGTATATAACTCTTCATCAGGTCTTCATCATAATATATATATAGCATAGTATATAACCCTTCATCAGGTCTTCATCATAATATATATAGCATAGTATATAACTCTTCATCAGGTCTTCATCATAATATATATTTAGCATAGTATATAACTCTTCATCAGGTCTCACTCATAATATATATATATAGCATAGTATATAACTCTTCATCAGGTCTTCATCAAAATATGTATATAGCATAGTATATAACTCTTCATCAGTTCTCCATCATAAAATATATATAGCATAGTATATATCTCTTCATCAGGTCTTCATCATAATATGTATATAGCATAGTATATAACTCTTCATCAGATCTTCATCATAATATATATATAGCATAGTATATAACTCTTCATCAGGTCTTACTCATAATATATATATATAGCATAGTATATAACTCTTCATCAGGTCTTCATCATAATATATATATAGCATAGTATATAACTCTATGATCTTTGTTATCGTCTTTTCATTAATTAGTATTTTATCACAGATTTCTACATAGTACAGTTATTAAAAAACAGTATTTCTGTGACATAATGATTCATGTTAAAATATTTGAGATATTTTGTAGATGTTGACCTCCATTGTGACGAGGGTGATAGAGGACGGTACAATATCTACAGCACAAGAGGCCCGCACATTTGAGGTACTTACTTACTATTAGGTTAATAACCTAAAAATGAAGGGGAAAAACAAAACTTTCTATTACCGTATTTATCCTACTATAAATTTTATATTACCGTATTTATCCTACTATAAACTTTATATTACCGTATTTATCCTACTATAAACTTTATATTACCGTATTTATCCTACTACAAGCTCTCCCATATCTATTGCAGTTCAAAAGAATTACCAACAAATGTTATTTCATTGATCTATAATATACCCACCACCCTAGTTTGCTTCACTGAGATGATATTTTTGGCCGCTGGGATTATTGCGGGGTATAAATGATGAACAGGTTCAATTTACAATGGGTCTAGTATGTGTGTTCTTAGAATAAAAGGAAATATATTGTATTAGTACTGTTTCTTCTCCTTATAGCAATATACGATATCTGATTACACTTAAAGCATATACCTGTTTAACCCAAAAAGGTGTGCTTTGTACTGTTATAGGGTCACTATGAACTTCATCTCTAGGTCAAAGGTCAAATAAGTGCAATATTTTCAGTAAAGATTGTCCAAGCCATACATTTTCAATTAATGATATCTTTCTGAAATTTGAAGAATGTATGCATCACTACCAGAAGATATGCAGTACACTGATGGAATTAGTTCACAGTGACCTTCATCACAAAAACCAAAGGTCAAACAAACATTTATTGTCCAGGCCATCAATTTTAAACCGTTGTAAATATCTTTATGAAACTATAAGTATACATCCATTATGCTTTTGTACATTATCTAGATAAAAATGTTAATATGGGGAGACATACTTTTTTCACAAAAGAATTAAAATCAAAGTCATGACGTCATGACACAATTAAGACAAACACATAAAAATAGTGACATGGAAGACTTAATGATGATAAAACAAAACCATGTTTTTTTATGAATATTCACACATATTTCTGATAATTCGATGAAAATCGTCTTAATTCTGTTTCCATTTTATAACTATGAGATTTATAAAACTTTTCCCGAAGTCTTGCAAAACTGAAATTTTTCAAAGCTTATAAATCTTTGATAAATGGAGATATATCAAAGATCCTGTATTTGTTTGTTTATGTGTCGGTGTTACAGACATCGATGTTTATGTGTATGTGTCGGTGTTACAGACATCGATGTTTATGTGTCGGTGTTACAGACATCGATGTTTATGTGTTGGTGTTACAGACATCGATGCCACAACTGATGTTGACCATGGAGAATGTTCTGTCTGCCTCACATCCATCAGATATTGTCAGCTACTCTACGCCGGAAATAGGTAAGTCAGCATATTTAACGGAAATAAAAAAAAAATACCAAATGAAGTTTGGATAAATTTGTTGGTAGCTGAGAACAGTGAGCTAGCTCAACTACACTTGTTTAGAATAATACATTGTAACCAACCTTCGTCATGTCTCATCTTGTATTTTGAAAACCTGGTTCGACCTTAAATGACCATAGCTGTTGATAGAATGTAAATCACAAACAAACCATAGTAGACATTTTGATAACAAGGATCAAGAATGGTGATATCTTTTGTTTAATCCTTTCACCACTGTAGACCATAATGGACTCAACCATATAAATGCATGGTAGAGTCTACTAAAGTTACATAGGGGTGAAAGGATGTGTGGTCTTGGTATTGTGTTGTAGAGGTGTCGTCTGCTGTGATCCAGACCAATGAGAGCACGGATGGCTATGTGGTGGTGGAGACCATTATTGGGCGAGTTACCATGCCTGTCATCCTTGTTGAGGACGGGAGAAGTAAGTCACATGGTCACATGTTTTTCACACCTCCTTTAACTCGTTCACCCCTGAAGACACATTTGAACTCTTCCAATTCAAAGGTTGGAATAGTTCATTATGAAATTTCAGGGGTGAATGAGTTAAACTTCTTATCATATGAGGATAAGTTAAACCCTTCATCCTTGATATCCAGGGGTTGGGATCACTTGCGTTCTCTGCACCCCTGGAACCAATAAACTGTAATTGATCCTTAGATGTGTATCAAACAAATTGTGCTGTAGTGTAATGGTAAAATTGAATGGCTTTGAAGTTTGGTGTTGCTCTTCTGTAATCTTCAAAGGTCTGGAGGCAGCCTAGTGATTGGTCTGTTTTTTATGCCCCCGCTATAAAATGGGGGGGCCCATGTCCGTCGCGTCGCGTCACGTCCCGTCCCGTCCGTCATGTCACGTCGCGTCCTGTCCCATCCATGAGCGGGGGCATTTATGTCTTACAGACATTTTCTAGTTATTCTTGAAACCAAATGGCTGACTTTACGCTTTCAATTTTGTCATGACAAATTCCAGGGGTGCAGAGAATGTAGGTAAGCATATATAACCCCTGGAGTATCGAGGATGGAACAATATATATAAGCTCATCTTACTCACCATGTTGTCCCCGGGTTGTGATTACGAGTGGTTGACAAATCATCACTACTGGAGGTGGTTTAACCTGCTCTCAGCTCCTTACCATGTGTCAAATAATGTAGAAATATCTGTAGAGTGTGGTGGTGTGCTGTGTTCCATAGTACAGTCTAAGGGAGATAATTCACCATAATTCCAACAAACTTGAAAAATAATTTAAAATTTATTTCTTTATTTAGAAATAGTTAAATAGCTCATCCACCATAATTGTAAAATCTTTAGACATTTGCGGTTGAACATACTAATATTTCTTTATTTACTAACGTTTTGATGCTCTATTGTTATTGCAGGATTGCATGCATATTTTAACTAATTACAGATACATTGTTTTTTAGGTTTGTAACAATACATGAGCATATAGTCATTAAAATAAATTAAAATATCATGCATTTTTTTAATATAGTTTTAAGGTAGTATAGTAATCAAAATGACATAAGTTGTTTTAAATTACTGTGTGAGTTATTTTGACAGAAGATGAGAGGTTGCTTATGTAAAAAACGACTACTGTATGTTTTGTTAGGCAAGGAGGTCAACATGATAAAGTTAATAAAGTGGCTTTAATTAGATCCTTTGTAACATCATGTAACATTGTGGTAATACGATTTAGTTTTATTGATAAATATGCTTAAACAGTTATAAGATCTTTTTGTGCTGATGTGTAAAAGGGGTGGCTGTCTAATGTAGGACTTGATCTCTCCAATGTCCTTCATGTTCAGTAAATACAGTGTCTGAGGCCGATCAGGATATCAACCCGGCTATTGTCTGCTACTTCATATTGTGGGCCAATTAAACCATACTTTTTTTTTAATAAATACCGTAAATATGGGTAAAATCTACCTTATACATTATACTTATGATTTGTAGGGTTAGGTTGTATAATACCCATTATATCTGGTTTGTATTAGAATTATCTCCCTTACACATTATACCTGTGGTTTGTATTAGAATTATCTCCCTTACACATTATACCTGTGGTGTGTATTAGAATTATCTCCCTTACACATTATCCCTGTGGTGTGTATTAGAATTATCTCCCTTACACATTATACCTGTGGTTTGTATTAGAATTATCTCCCTTACACATTATACCTGTTACTTGTGGTAAAGTTAAAGCTGTATGCTACCCTTAAAACTCATGATACCTGTGATTTATTATGTTGCCTTACACACTATACCTGTGTGTTATGTGTTAGAGTTAGGGTTATATGTTACCTCACACATTATACCTGTGATTTGTGTTACAGTTAAGGTTATATGTTACCTTACACATTATACCTGTGATTTGTGTAAGACTTTAGGTTATATGCTACCTTACACATTATACCTGTGATTTGTGTAAGACTTTAGGTTATATGCTACCTTACACATTATACCTGTGCTTTGTGTTACAGTTAGGGTTATATGTTACCTTACACATTATACCTGTGATTTGTGTTAGAGTTAAGGTTATATGTTACCTTACACATTATACCTGTGATTTGTGTAAGACTTTAGGTTATATACTACCTTACACATTATACCTGTGATTTGTGTTACAGTTAGGGTTATATGTTATCTTACACATTATACCTGTGATTTGTGTTAGAGTTAAGGTTATATACTACCTTACACATTATACCTGTGATTTGTGTTACAGTTAGGGTTATATGTTACCTTACACATTATACCTGTGATTTGTGTTACAGTTAAGGTTATATGTTACCTTACACATTATACCTGAGATTTGTGTTAGAGTTAAGGTTATATACTACCTTACACATTGTACCTGTGGTTTGTGTTAGAGTTAAAGTTATATACTACCTTACACATTATACCTGTGGTTTGCGTTAGAGTTAAGGTTATATGTTACCTTACACATTATACCTGTAATTTGTGTTACAGTTAGGGTTATATGCTATCTTACATATTTTGTCAGTGATTTGTGTTAAGAGTTATTTCCATTAAAAACAATAAAACAATAAAATAAAAACCTGAAGTTGTACAATTTCCTCACACAGTCCGTATGACCACCATTGTGTACCAGAACATCCAGAAGCGTTGGACCCTCCAGCAGGGTTACAGACACGCTCAGATCGGAAGTCATGTCCTGTCAGTCTCTCTCCAGCGACTCCATAACGTGACTTCGGAGAGACTCAACATCAGCCAACCAAAGTCTATCACGATGGTTCTACCCACACAAGTCAACGGGGTGAGATGTTTTGGGAATTCATTTACTTGTCTGCTCTTTCTCTACATATCTGTTTCCACCTTTATAACATCAGCATTTTTCTGGACAGTATAACAATGTTTTTATATCCTATTAGTAGGGGTGTCACAATACGCCGATATATTGTCATAGGAAGGATGTGCTCAATTTTATAATAAAATTGTTGTTAGAATGTTATCAAACTTAATCATATATAATATGGATTACACAGATTTAAGATTTTTGTTCATCCAGCGATTACAAAATTTGAACTATTAAAAGCCTGCTTTATGCTTATTGGCATATCTGTTAGAATTTGTAGTAATTCGCAAAGTTAAAACACCAAGCAGATACATAAAAACATGCTTTTGAAAAATATTGCGATACAGCAATATTTCATCTCTGTATTGTGGTACGATACGATACGATATACCCGTGTATTGCGATATACCTGTTTTCCAATATATTGTGACAGCCCTACCTGATTAGAGGTAAGTAAGGATAGTACAATATTACAAAGACACCACTATCATTTCAATCTAAGATTTCAAACTCATTTTCTTCATTTTACAGAGAGAAAAGGAAAGACTGTGCACTTTCTGGAATTTTGATGAGGGGTAAGCTAATGTTTTTACATGTACATATTTTTGAACAGGCTTCATTTATGACTCCCACACAATACAGGGTATTTGTTTAGTATATAACAGTTCACGAAATAATTCAGAATTTTTTCATTTGAATTCTAATTTGTTTATCAAGTACATTTTTGTAGGGGCAAAATTACAAAACAAAATGCTGTGGAATGAACATAGAATGATGCCAAATCTGGGACCAGATATATTTTATAAACATAAATGAAATATTTTCTCAAAATAACTTTTGAAAATGATGCTTGACCACCCTTCAATTTTCTTTCAATTTCTTACTGAAAAAAACTTCATGTGATTCAAGTGTATTCATGATTGCATGCATGAGAAATTTGCATATTCAGAGTAAACCTGATGTCAGTATAATAATTTGATAAATATTATACCACGATTTGTGTCCAGATTCTGGGACACGACGGGTGGCCGTCTGCTCACGAAAAACGACAGCCATACAGAGTGTCAGTTTGACCATCTCACCAACTTTGCTGTCCTCGTCCTCTACTACGACCAGTCACTCAGCGTGAGTACACAACAAATGTGTAATAACCTTACGTGAGTACTCAACAAATGTGTTACCTCACGTGAGTACTCAACAAATGTTGTTGTGTTTCTAATGTAGCGGAACTGGACTGGGTTGATCGTTGGCGACCAGATAGCTCAATTGGTAGAGCGTACGTCTAGAGTTCGGAGGGTCCCGGGTTCAAACCCTGGTCTGGCTGTACATTTTTCCTCTCCTGTTACACTAAAGTATAGACACATAATTTGTGGTTGACTGCTACCGAACAGATATGAATATGAGATGCTATAATTTGGGTAGAAACACAAATTTACAAAACCCTTTGAACATTTAACCACAGTACACATAGCTGACAACTTATGTACCTGTAATAGGAGAGGGAAGATGTAACGGGCCAGATGGGTATCGAACCTCAGACCTCCAAACTCAAACCAATTATTGTTCTAACCAACTGAGCTACACTGTCACCAGCATTCACCTGGTCAGGCACACTACATACCAACTATCTAAGTTCAGGCACACTACATACCAACTATCTAAGTTCAGGCACACTACATACCAACTATCTAGGTTCAGGCACACTACATACCAACTATCTAGGGTCAGGCACACTACATACCAACTATCTAGGTTCAGGCACACTACATACCAACTATCTAGGTTCAGGCACACTACATACCAACTATCTAGGTTCAGGCACACTACATACCAACTATCTAGGTTCAGGCACACTACATACCAACTATCTAGGTTCAGGCACACTACATACCAACTATCTAGGTTCAGGCACACTACATACCAACTATCTAGGTTCAGGCACACTACATACCAACTATCTAGGTTCAGGCACACTACATACCAACTATCTAGGTTCAGGCACACTACATACCAACTATCTAGGTTCAGGCACACTACATACCAACTATCTAGGTTCAGGCACACTACATACCAACTATCTAGGTTCAGGCACACTACATACCAACTATCTAGGTTCAGGCACACTACATACCAACTATCTAGGTTCAGGCACACTACATACCAACTATCTAGGTTCAGGCACACTACATACCAACTATCTAGGTTCAGGCACACTACATACCAACTATCTAGGTTCAGGCACACTACATACCAACTATCTAGGTTCAGGCACACTACATACCAACTATCTAGGTTCAGGCACACTACATACCAACTATCTAGGTTCAGGCACACTACATACCAACTATCTAGGTTCAGGCACACTACATACCAACTATCTAGGTTCAGGCACACTACATACCAACTATCTAGGTTCAGGCACACTACATACCAACTATCTAGGTTCAGGCACACTACATACCAACTATCTAGGTTCAGGCACACTACATACCAACTATCTAGGTTCAGGCACACTACATACCAACTATCTAGGTTCAGGCACACTACATACCAACTATCTAGGTTCAGGCACACTACATACCAACTATCTAGGTTGAGGCACACTACATACCAACTATCTAGGTTCAGGCACAGTCTGTATACCAACTATCAAGGTTCCATTATATTATAATTAAGTTTTACCTTGACGTTATATCTGTCATTAACAGTATTATCAGTATTTCAGCCTTAACGTACTATTGTGTTTCAAACAAAATCGTTGCGTCTCATATTGTTTGTTCGATGTTTACTCACCATAACCCTGTGAATGTTTATGACATTATGAGTTGTGAGAGAAACCAACTTCAAGTAATGTCTGCTGTTTCTGCTTTGTTGTAAGTCTGTTTTATTCTTATAGATAATCTTCTTACTAAATCTCAGAGTAAATTGATTTGATTTGACATAAATCCTTACCAATCTTCTGTCGTTCTCTATTTTTAGCTGTCTAAGCTACAGAAGCAGACCATGTTTGTCCTGACCATCGTGTGCTGTAGTCTGTCCATCACCTGTCTCGGAGTCTGCATCATACTCTACATATACCTCCAGTAGGACCTTGGTTCTGTTGCATTGTTTCATCACTATACGTGATATGTTTTTTTTAGGGTTAAACAGAAATATTGTGTATATATTGAAAAATTGCACATGTATAAATAGAAATTAAAAAATGTTATTGGTGAGATCATTTGTCTTTGTAACGGAAGTGAATCAACGCTCTCTACCTGTAAAATTCTGGGTATGATATATATGATATAACCAATATATCTTGATCATATACTTTTATTTTGAATCTTTTCTATTTTTCTAGTTTGCCACTATTTGAATTTTTTAATTTCCGTTTTAATACTAAAAGCTTTCAGCAACTTTAAAAATTGATTCCAAGTAAACTGGTATTCTGTCAGCATTCTTGTTTTTTGTTTGATATTAAATAATTTGATAATTAAATTACATACCTGACATTTCCAGTGAACTGTAAATTTAAACTGATTTATGAAAGTGTGCTGTATTGATAACGTAATTAAAACATTGTCTTGTGAAGCCTCCTGGGTGAAGAGAAGATCCTGATCCATGCTAACCTCTGTATAGCCTTGATGTTGGCGCAGCTAGTTCTTGTGACATCACACGGAGCGGAGAGAGTCACGGTAAGTTGTGATGTCACACGGAGCGGAGAGAGTCACGGTAAGTTGTGACATCACATGGAGCGGAGAGAGTCACAGTAAGTTGTGACATCACACGGAGCGGAGAGAGTCACGGTAAGTTGTGACATCACACGGAGCGGAGAGAGTCAGGATAAGTTGTGACATCACACGGAGCGGAGAGAGTCACGGTAAGTTGTGACATCACACGGAGCGGAGAGAGTCTCGGTAAGTTGTGACATCACACGGAGCGGAGAGAGTCATGATAAGTTGTGACATCACACGGAGCGGAGAGAGTCACGATAAGTTATGACATCACACGGAGAAGAGATAGTCTCAGTAAGTTATGACATCACACGGAGCAGAGAGAGTCTCAGTAAGTTATGACATCACATGGAGCGGAGAGAGTCTCAGTAAGTTATGACATCACATGGAGCGGAGAGAGTCTTTGTAAGTTTTGACATCACATGGAGCAGAGAGATTCTCGGTAAGTTATGACATCACACGGAGCAGAGAGAGTCTCGGTAAGTCATGACATCACACGGAGCAGAGAGAGTCACGGTAAGTTGTGACGTCACACGGAGCGGAGAGAGTCACGGTAAGTTGTAACATCACACGGAGCGGAGAGAGTCACGGTAAGTTGTGACATCACAAGGAGCGATTTTAAACATTGAATAGGTTATGGTAGCAGGCATTAATTCCCTCATAGATTCCTCTCCAAATGGTCATCAATTCAATTAATTAAGACACCCTTAATTACTCTTTTTTTTAATCAATAAATAGCTGAAATGTTATAAGAAAAAACTTCTGGGGAATAACAAATATTATCTTATAGAAAAATACTTAAAATTTAATTGAAAGTGTCAAAATTTACAAAAATTGATATCGTGAAACTATATAAAAGTCTATGATAAGGATGTGATTTTCCACCCCGACAGGCTGCGTGTAAGACAGTGGCTGTATTACTTCACTATCTGTTCATGTCCTCGTTTTCCTGGATGATGCTGGAGGGCCTCGCAGTGTATCTAGCCTGCACAAGAGGATTATATAACTATGGCGACATGCGCTTGAAGTACTTCCTGGTTGGCTGGGGACTTCCAGCAATAATTGTCACTGTATCAGTGGGTGTGCAGTTTCCGAACTATGGGGAGACAGCTGACGACAGGTAAATTACAAGTAAATCAGATGGCAGGCTGTTTGAATCGCCTTTCCTCTGTTGTCTGTCCATCCATCTGCCTGTTCTTTCCATATATATATATTGGTTCTCTTTGGTCCTTTTGGAGCTTTTTCAGTTTTGAGATTGTGATGTTTATAATGGCCATCCTGTATGTTGACCATCATTTTTTGTCGTATAAAACAGTCATTAATATAAATTTTTGAATAAAACTTTCCACATGATGCTTTTAATTTTGACATGATTATTAGTGCAACAGATGCAAGAAAAAACTCCAGAAAAGAATGTTTAAGATCTTGTGATGGTTGTCACCTCCGGGATATCTCGTCACGTACTTGTTACTATGTAATATGTGCGTACGGTTTGTTATATTGTCCCAGATTTATAACAGATGTATTTATTCCTTTGCTGTTACAGCTGCTGGCTATCTGTAAGGGACGGGCTGATATGGGCATTCATGGGGCCGATGCTGGTTGTGGTTGTGGTGAGCACCTTGTCAAACTTATTTTATATTGTATTCAGACTAGGGCTGACAGTCACAGCCTGATTAACATCATGAGGCGTTTTAAATTATTAAAAAAAATATTTTTGTCATCAAGAAGTGTCACCTCCTAATCTCACCAATATAGAATAAGAAGAGTGTCCGAGACGTTGACCGCAGTATTTATCTATCAATAACGTAAGTCACACTTTGGTGTGTCCAGGTTGTGACACTTTCGTGTGTCCAGGTTGTGACACTTTTGTGTGTCCAGGTTGTGACACTTTGGTATGTCCAGGTTGTGACACTTTGGTGTGTCCCGGTTGTGACACTTATGTGTGTCCAGGTTGTGACACTTTGGTGTGTCCAGGTTGTGACACTTTGGTGTGTCCAGGTTGTGACACTTAGGTGTGTCCAGGTTGTGACACTTTGGTGAGATTTGCATGGAGTTGCCTCACGTGACCATCATTCCATAATCTCTGCTGTGTTCCTAAACAAACAAGAATGTGTTGCTGTTATTTTTCAGTTCAACCTGTTCATTCTGTGTCTGGTGATAAAGGTGTTTCTAACATTGAGGGCCAATTCCAGAAAGACCCAGGCAGCCAAGTTACGGTAGGTTTGTGACAAAAATCATCTGTGATTTTTTTTTAGACAATAACATGACTCAATGCTCTACAATCAGATGTGTTTTAGCTTGACTTCTTAGCCAATCAAACAGAACTTTCACTATGTAGACTTTTTACAGCATTTGTTGGAAAGGTTCTAGAAAAAATGCTCTAGCTAGCTTTTATAGGTGTATACGCGTATGTTGATGAATGGTTCATATAATGGTTTCAACCTCTGGGTAGTGAACTAGAAGAAAACCCCTTCAAAAGCCTCCTTTTCATAAAACCAAAGTGGAATTTCCTTTCACACACACACATGTTAAATAGTCTTTTAATATTTTTGTAAAATACTTCAGAAATATGGCTCGACTTATGCATCCCAGAATGACAAGTCTGATCCCTTTGATTAACATGTATTACCGTATTTTCTCCCACACCTGACAGATTTATCTCCCGTTTTGCCGGTGCTAGATTTATCTGTCTCCGCCCTAGGGTTGAGACGGGGGGATTCCCCTATTCATAACAATGGCATGACGTCACTTCAACAATACAATGACGTCACGTCAACAATCCATCAACAAATTGCCTGTATGTGTTTTGGGTCCATGTTTACCTTTATTTCACATTAAAATACTGTTAGATATGGGAGAAAAATAATCAATCGCTACTGGTTGTGTAAGATAGAGAAATCTCAACCCTCGGACTAAGATTTTTTGTCCAGAACTCAGCAAGCCTCGTTCTGGACAAAAAATCTTAGTCCTCGGGTTGAGATTTCTCTATCTTACACAACCAGTAGCGATAGATTCTATTAATCCGTAATTAGTAATTAGTACTTCTTCCCCTTTTTCAGGAGGAATTGAAATCATGTAGACCCCCTCCCAGACCTGACCAATGATTAATTATAACTACACTTTAAAACAGAGATTTCTGTCTGGTGATCATGGCTTGACTTCCCAGTGAGGCAGATGATTTCCAAACCTCCAGCCATGCTAGCATGTTTATAATGCCCTTTGATTTTGGTGATACCAACAATTGAAGTTGCACAACTTTTTCTTGCATAAGTAGACCAAGATATCCGCATTTTTACGCGGAGCAGGACAATTCTATCCGACCCACGGGTCTTGATTGCTTACACTCGCAGACCGGCAGGGGAATTATAGTGACCTTTTGGAGTCACGCTATTGTTCGTGATGTCATTTTATGACATTTTGGGGTCAGTCAGGGTCATTGACCTCATTAACAGTTGCCATCCAGGCTTTATATGTAAATCCC
>NW_018407347.1:92096-161714 GCF_002113885.1 Mizuhopecten yessoensis
CCCCCCCCGGGTGCTCATCATGGAGATTATGGTATGAAAAGAAATTTGTTAAATTGAATTGAAAACATGTTAAAATAATTGTGATGAGAAAATATATCTCAAAATGAAAGTGATTTTCAGTATGAGGTTTTTACAGGGCCAGTGTGAGAGCCATGGTGACCCTGCTCCCCCTCCTCGGGGTAACCTGGGTCCTCAGCATCCTCGTCCCACTGCACCACGTATTCCATTACCTGTTTATCATCGGGAACGCCATGCAGGTAGGTGTATAAATCTCTATCATATATCACCCGTAGCTGTTAATACAAAATTTGAGGCAGATTTTCCCTCCTCATACTTTTGGTTCATAATCACATTCAGCAATCAGTTCTGGACTTGGTATTTGTATGAAACCCGTCATGGATAGTAGTTGTAGTATTGATGTATTTAAACTGTGCATCATCAGATAGATTGGTTTGGTGGATTAAGTTCAACCATCAAATCAATCGACCTATATTATTTTAACTAACAATGGACAAATGTATTTAGCAAACGATCAATTATCAATTAACGTTTTTTAATTGTTTTAAGAAGATGATGTGCTTGATATCCTTGGTGTGGGCCCCAGGCTAAATTTTACATCATGGGTCATTGGTCAGAGACAATATCAAGGTATTAGGAATATTTCATGGTTATAGTATAGATAAAACAAGGCTATGGGAGAGTAAAATTAAAAAAATTGAAAACAGAATCAATACATGGAAAGTGAGAAATTTGTCATTAGAAGGGAAAACTCTAATAATCAAATCCCTTCTATGCTCTCAGTTAACTTATGAATTAGCACAAAACACCATACCTGAAGAATATTTACAAAAAATAAACAAATTAATATATAAATTTCTTTGGGGTAGTAAAATAAATAAGGTGGCAAAAGAAACTGTGTATTTAGAAAAGGGGCAGGGAGGGTTAAATATGACTGATATAGAGATAATTGTTACAATGAATAGAATCAAACTAATATATAGAGTAATTCATAGTGAAATACAGACGTGGAACATACTAGGTAAACACTTTCTGCAAAGCTATGACAGAGCTTACAATACAGATTATTTCTTATGTAGATGCAGCAACACTCATAATTTGGAGTTGAAAAAAATTCCGGCAATTTATCGGGAGGGAATTTGGCATTGGCAAAAACTGCAAAAAAAAGTACCTGTAAGCAGTGCAGAAGATGTCCTTAACCAAAACCTATTTGGGAATCATAATGTATTATTTAAAAATAATCCACTTTTTTTCAAAAATTGGGCAAGGAGTGGAATAACAAAGATAAAACATATCTGGAATGTTGTACAAAATAACTTTATTTCATCAGAACAATTACTGGAAAAGTTAAAAAGTAAAAATAACTGGATATCGGAATTCTCAAAAATCAGAGGGGCCCTTCCGTCAGGGTGGAAAAACATACTACAAAATAATAATGAAAACAATATTAGTGCCTTTAAAATTTCAGATGACTTAGTTTTCACTTATAAAAACAGCATTTTAGCCATGAACAAGTGTTTTAACAAAATAATTAAATATATATTGTATCAAAATAGTAAAGAGATAAAATCCCTTCAGAAATGGAATGATCTTTTTGCATTGGACTGGAATGCCATCTGGCTCTCTATAAATAACACTATCATTGACAGGAAAATCAAGGATTTTCAGTGGAGAAGCCTACACAGAATTTTAACCACTGAATATAAACTTAAACAAATGCAGAAATCAAATGGTCTATGCAACTTCTGCAAAGAAGTACATGAAACCCAACAACATCTCTTTAGTGGGTGCAGGTTTAGTGAAACAATTTGGTTCAGGATAGAACAATTACTAAATGAAAGTCTAGCAACAAGCAATGTTCATATTAGGTTAACAGAAAAGGAAAGAATCTTTGGTGTCTCAGAATATAATGATAATATAAATAAACTATGTAATCTAATCATATTTCAGTCTAAATGGCTAATTTGGAAGGCAAGAAATCTACAGAAATTTGAAAATGAAGATCAAATTCCACTATCATTATTTAATAGGATAACAAACCAATTGAAAAATACAGCGGATAATATAATAAGTGCAAACAGACAAAATTATACATTCATTGCTTTAATTCATTCATTGAAATCACAGCTATAGCTATAATTAATATAAATACAATTATGTTGCTACTGTAATGAATAAGTACAAAAAGAATTGTGAGTCTTTATAAATTTACCTACTCTGATAATGAAAATAATGAGTGAATGAATGAGCCTGTGTGATAATTGGTTTTTGTTATTTTAATCTGATGAAAATTTATATAATATATATAAAACAATGTATACCTAATAAGAATGAAGTAGGATGATGTATAGAACAATGTATGCAGGTAATAAGATGAAAAATGATGTAGTGATATGTAAAACAATGTATGCTTTATTACAAGATGAAAAATGATGTATTGATATGTAAAACAATGTATGCTGGTTATAGGATGAAGAATGATGTAGTGATATGTAAAACAATGTATGCTGGTTATATAAGATGAAGATGAAGAATGATGCAGTGATATGTAAAACAATGTATGCTTGTTATAAGATGAAGAATGATGTAGTGATATGTAAAACAATGTATGCTGGTTATAAGATGTATATAAAAATATGCAAGTTATTGAAATAAAACATTTTGAAAGAAAAAAAAAAAAATGTTACATCATGAGATCTAGACCTTGCAGTATATTCAGTCTAGGAATGTAAGCCAGATTAAGACATTAAAATATGGACATTTTTATTTTGAGGTAAAAGAAATACAACAACAAAAGTGTTTAGATATACATATATGTACCACAAATTATACCAGTGTATATTTGACTATGCTTCATTTCAGTGTTGTATAAATGTCTTCTTTTCACAGGGGATAATGATATTCCTGTTGCATGGAATCGGAAATGATGAGGTTGGTATGGCTTCCGCAAATTGTTCAAGTACTTCATTTACAAAAATATAACGAGACTTAGATATCAGATATATTTAGTTTCATAGGCTGTCATTGTTATATTCAAAGGAACAATATTTAACATCTGTATTTTAAATTAATCTTTTTTTTTAACATTTATTCAAGGAATAAATGAATCTCAACACCACAACGCTTGTGTAGTGTTGAGATTCCTATATTCCTTGATTATGTTTTATTATCAAGGAGCTCTATAGAACCACTCACAGATCCACACTAGGACACTACCGCAAAATTCTACATTAGGAGTGTTTGATCATTTGTTATATTAAATATTTTTTGAAACTGAGTAGTTTGATGTACCAAAAGTAGAGCAAAATTCTGCACATAACTATCAATTGGAATACTGTGCTTTGATTGGTCAACAATTTCCTAAATTATTTTGATGAAATATGACTCGATTCTGATAAATTTTATCAGTATTTACAATATAGAAAGACAAAGGATAAGTTTGGGCAATAAACTAAATGAAAGTTTGTCAGTATTTACACTACTATAAAAATCTGCTAGAAATTAATAAGATATCGGTCTCCTTTGGTTTTAATGGTTTAAGAAGATTTGGTTACGGGCAAAGGGAAGCAATTCCTATAAAGAGTTTTAAAGTATATACTCACACATACGTGGAATGTATAATACTGGTACCTTAACACTTGCTGGGTTACAACATGGAAACAGATGAAATCCCCATCCTATCCTATAGCCATGTATACAATTTCTAGGTATGAAGAGAAAGAATGCAATCTTGCTACTAGGATTGGCCCCAGGATCTGACTTCTTCCTTGGGGACTTATCACTTCCTGGATAATATAACATGGAAACATTTGGAATCCCAAGCCCATTACCATGTACATGAACATATAAATTTGCTCATTACACTCGTGTCCCCCGACGACTTGACCACCCCTGGTGATCAAGCCAATGGGGCATCATATATATATTTCTTGTATTCTTTAGATAAACATATACAGTAATCAACAGCTTTTAAATAAGTTTTCAGGTGAGCTGTTTTGATATCTTGCTACGGTAGTGGATTAAAATTGAAACTTTATTAAAACATCTGCAGGTGAGGAAGGGGTTGAGCGAGAGACGTAAACGGCACTCCATTACAGGGTCGGAGTCAGTTACCACCATCAACTCCAGTCAACCCAAAATTCTTGTGAGTGATTTCTATAGCTCTATGGAAGTAGACTCGGATTATGTTTATTATGTCATCCGATATAAACATACTTACAAAGCGTCCATCTTGAATTTTGAAAGTTCAGGTTTGTCATTGGTGGCCATCTTGTTTTTCATCAATCTCAAAGTGTAACCATTTGGATAGATGGTGGGCTAAACATCCCGGTCTGATGAAGTACGTAAAGTTTTATTGAAATTGACTAATCATTTAAGGAGGTCTGGACAAGTTTATTTAAGGACAGACAGTCGGATTCCAGTACACTGAGTCAATGTTCAACATCAAGTCTTATTTGTGTTTCAATATTTCCCCTCCGATTTCTTCAGTTATCATTATTTCCAAGATCAGAACGAAATTGAGAATAAGAGGATTCTAAAAGGTGATTAAATACATCTTTTTTTTGTATCAATTACTGTGAATGTTGAGATAACAGTCGTTAAACTTCCCATTTCCAGAGATTTAAACAGCTGCTGGTACCAGTGGAGACGTACGATCAAGGTAACAGTGCTATACATTAACTTATCATCACTTGTGAGAGTTACTGTCAACTGGAAAATAAATAACATCGTTTTGGTATATACTATAAAGTCTGAAATTAAAATGAAACGCAATATGCACAATTAGAAATAAACAACTATGATGATAATTAAAATTCTTTATTTGGAAAAAAATCAACAAGCAATCACAAGGATATGGGCTGTAATTAACAAAATTTCTGTTAATAAGAAATTCTGATTTTCAAGATTTTTCTTCTAAATACTTATTTACAAGGATTTTAATTTGCAGATGGTAACAAAAGCTGCATGTTCCTCGTTTCATTCAGTCCGTACAGATATTAATATTAAATTCAGGAATTTAATAATATTTTTTAGATATCTGAAATTGTGATGGTCTCATTTTACAAATTAACATGAATACATATTTCGTTTATTTCATTATTTATATATACATGTATATATATCACAAATACATTTTGAAATGATAAAAATCAGGAAATATTGATAAAATGTTTATATTGTGAAAACAGATAAATTGAGAAATGTAAACAAATAAAAGTAGCATGGCCTAATTCAAGGACTGTAATGTTTAAAAGGTTCAGACAGGAGACAGGCCTGGACGGAATTATAGCCCGACGTTCAATGCCACAATACTAAAAAAAGGACTGTCCCCGAAAAATCCATTAATCAAAGAAATCAACTTAATGGATAAAACAAAGGACTGCCCTTATCATCCTAGGAAATCAACTTAATGGATCAAACAAAGGTGCCCTTATCATCCTAGGAAATCAAACATACACTCTAGGACTGTCCTGGTCAAGGATTTTTTTCTATCAACTAATTTAAGTCTATAGGACCATCCTAATCAAGGAAATCAAAAGAAATATATGACGCTCTTCATGATGGTGGAGTCCATCATAGATTGACACGTGTTCAATTCCTAGTGAACGAGGAGCCAGCTTAACGTTAGGAGACTTGTTGAGAAGTCTATAAGCCAAGAAAGGTTGATTTATATCCGAGACAGATCTAAGTGAGCGAGTCAGATGCTATAACAGAGTAAGGAGTGTACACTGCCTTCACACAGCTGTGTACAGGACAATGATGTTGTTAACCAGGTGTACACTGCCTTCACACAGCTGTGTACAGGACAATGATGTTGATAACCATAACATGCAGACGATAACAATACAAGGGTACGTCCCATACCAGTATCAAAATCAACACGAAATATAAGTTGTATAAAAATAAAGACGAGCATGTTATATTTTATCTCATCCCTCTGTATATATCAAACACAGTAACTGCAAAACAGTAAAAGTTTTATAGCATAAAACCTCATATACAAACTACATATAGTTAGTAAACATAAAAAGGCTGAATATATTCTTAAAACTTCATCACACACATACATAGGTAAAAAATACAATATCTTGTTACACCTATATAAAATACTCTGCAATGTACCCTAAGTCCATTGAGAGAAAAAGCATTCCTAAAGTTTCTGCTGTTCCTTGATCTGATTGGTTCAGACAGAGATCTATTGTCTTAGGTATACATGTATATCAAATATCATGAATTGTGGAGCATTACAGACAACAATATAAACATCATGACTAGCACTCTGAGACATAGGTCTTACTACTGGAGGTAAATTCATTGACATGGAATGTACCGTGTATGTAAAATATAAGTCACTATGGCCTTTCATTCAGTTTCTCCTTACTTTCGTTAATACTGGAAAAATCCAGATTAAGTCACAGTTAAAGTTGCAACGCAATGATCTTGCGTTTTACTCTTTCATAGTGCTCTATGAATGAAATCCTCACCCAATGATTATGGAGTATTTGGTTATAAAATGTTATATTGCTGTAAAAAGAAGGACCAGTCATAACAAACTATAAACCACTACAATAGACGTAGTATCAACCCCTTGTGTATACGAATATCATAATGCCCTCCTTTAAGGGACAGGGTATTCATTCTTTTACAATAAAATATCAGGAGCCTGCCAAACTTGTAATAACATGGCATTATAAAGTACATTTTCATTATCCCAAACCAAACTCATAATACTAGAGCAGGACTAGTGCATCCTTAAGGCGTGATTTTGACTAGTGCAATGTTTCAGAGGTTTTCTCACACCCAAAGTTGTCCTAGGCAGGTTACAATGTGAAGACACTTTCTCACACCAACTGGGGAGCTAGATGGTTTATTTCATGCATTATCGGTTCATGGATTTCTATTTCTTAAAGTGTATAAATATTTTTTTCTGGTTACAACTTTTCACACAGTACAACCTTACAAAACAAACTTAAGAAATGTCAAATTAAAACAACAGTAACATGTGAAAGAAAACACACACTCTTAAAGCTAGATAGCAAACTTCACTAAATCAATGTACAAACACACAGTGAAGTGCACAAGGTTACATCAATCTATTTAGTGTAATCCGAACTCATTCACCCCTGAAATTTCATAATGAACTATTCCAACCTTTGAATTGGAAAAGTTCAAATGTGTCTTCAGGGGTGAATGAGTTAAATTAGCACCAAAACTCTTTCATTTAACTATCAGTAATATATTCAGGAAAAGATATATTTCTACATTTAGTGCTGCACAAAAATTGGTACACCAGAGTTAGCACTAAAGGTTTAAAGCACATTTAGGGTATAGCACTTCAAAAAAACAAGTAAATATAGCATACAGCACTACAACCATCAAGCTATCAAAAAATGTCTATCACAGCTTCCGTTCACACCTTCCCTTACTAGGGAGCTTTTCCAGTCTGGATATTCGGGACTTTTTGTGTTTCCAAGTAAAATGTCTGGGTTAACACTATTTGGATTAGTGTCCTGAGAGCATAAGTTTTTGTCTAGGTGTCAAGACAATCTGGTGTTGTAGTAGGAAGTGCTGTTATCTACACTGTCCAGTACTATAACGATAGCCAGACCATGTGCTTGCATGTATTGTTTTTCTCACAGACCATGCACCTCCAAAAACCTCCCCCACTAATGTAAACAAGGGATCTATGGGACTAATTTCCTTTGTCGATGAGGATACACACATTTCATTTTTAGGTTTTTGAAGATTCCCTCAAACTTACTGTGAAGGTGACTTAAAAAAAAATCTTTTCAATGTGTCAAATTTTGATTTCATGTGCTGATTACCGTAGCAATGTTGATAGATTAGTGGTTTTGATTGAAATAAACATCTGGTATAAAGCATGAAATCTGTTTTGTTTGTTTGTCAACCAAATGGTGACTGAAAAAGAAAAATCCTTCTTAAATATATCCATTTTAAACAGACAAAATAAGACAACTGTTCACATGGTCAGAAATTATCAAAAGAAAATGCAGTTTGTTGAGGAATTAACACATAGGCATCACGTGAAAAAGGTTTGCACAGCCTAATGATAAGATTATCCAGGTCACCTTGTTCATTACAGGCGTATAGACACTTTGGCAGACAAGCAAAAACTTTCATCACAGTTTTCCTGGTAGAATACATATAATCAATATCTGTTTGTATATTATGGTGGAAAAAATAACTTGGCATTCAAAAAAGTTGGAAAATTATCAACGCAAGTGGCCTTCACTGATCATTTCCCCAACATTTTCTCACCCTCATTATATGTTCCACCATAACACATGTACATATGTTGATTAATTCTTAAACATCCTGTCAAACATGTAAGAGGTGACTTTCCAGCGCCACCCAAAGAAGTATGGGTAGATGAGATAAGCCAGATAACTGACGGCTGCACCAGTAGACGCGTACAAGATGGCGTTCACCGACGGCAGGATCATCTCGGACAGCGACGGGGACGGGATGATTATCGCCGAGCTGCCTCTACCCGATTCTAACCACTGGATCGCAAGTTTGTCCAAGATCTGAAAATAACAGATATGTAATTATTACTCAACTGCTATGATTTTATATCAAGTTTTAATCTGACTTGACTTTTAACTTTCACTTCAAATCTATATTTTATAGTTTTATTTTGCAGTAAACCATTTTCCAAAGAAATCCCTCGTGTTACAATTTTTTATGGTGATTAAATTTCAAGTTTTTTTGTTTTCATCATGGGTGTTTTTTAAGGATGAGTTAAAAAAAAAAAAAGCCCGGATCTTCAATCATCAGATAGTATATAGGGTAAGATAAAATTCACTGTTCAGACTTGAAACACTTCTCGTTTCATTATCCACTCCTTGTAGGACCTTATGAAGCTAATATATATAGATATATCGATGTGCTATGATTTGTTTACAAAAGTATTGCCTCCAGTAAGTATTGTCTGTATTTGTTTTAGCATTGAACGATTTGTATGATATTTGTTTGATATAGTAAATTGGTAAACGGGTAAAAATATCACTTAGAAATTGTTAGCTTAGATTACATGGATATGTTTATCATGCATAGTTTCTATAACAAACTTTGAGTTTTTTTTCTGGAAAATATAAATTACGGGGTATATGATAAAATGGTTTTAATACGGTAATTGAAAGTTTAGATATGTGGTGTTCCAATCTTGTAAATGGAAGTGTATAAAAACACAATTCTAGTTTTCTTCTTTACAGAATAGATATACCTACCAGGTCACATTATTTGACCTAAAAAGGAAGGGGGGAAAGATATGAAGAATGGATTGTAAAATGTGCCTATTTTTACAGTGTTACTATGATGATATCAGTATCTTTCACAAACTTTGGATTAAATGTGCGTGATAAGCGCTCAGCAATTCACATTACATATGTGACGCAGCATAGCACCTGAATAGACATGGAGATATCCAATTCCGCAGGCTTGCTAATATCATTTTCAATATTCAAAACTGGATTCGTGTGATTCAACAAAGAATTGAACTTTATTTCATTTTGTTTCCTATCATTCCTTTCCAAATATAATTTACTTCAAAACAATCACTGAGCATAAATTGAAAGTTCTCATAGTTAAATGAAGGCAAGAGTTGATGGTAAGTCACTGATGTCATGGTCAGATGTTCTTTCGATACACATTTTCTACCTCGGCCCCTGGGCCCACTCTGTACGGACACACATTTTCTACCTCGGCCCCTGGGCCCCCTCTGTACGGACACACATTTTCTCCCTCGGCCCCTGGGCCCACTCTGTACGGACACACATTTTCTGCCTCGGCCCCTGGGCCCACTCTGTACGGACACACGTTTTATACCTCGGCCCCTGGGCCCACTCTGTACGGACACACGGTTGCTACCGCGGCCCCTGGGCCCACTCTGTACGGACACACGTTTGCTACCTCGGCCCCTGGGCCCACTCTGTACGGACACACGGTTGCTACCGCGGCCCCTGGGCCCACTCTGTACGGACACACGTTTTATACCTCGGCCCCTGGGCCCACTCTGTACGGACACACATTTTCTACCTCGGCCCCTGGACCCACTCTGTACGGACACACATTTTCTACCTCGGCCCCTGGGCCCCCTCTGTACGGACACACATTTTCTACCTCGGCCCCTGGGCCCCCTCTGTACGGACACACATTTTCTACCTCGGCCCCTGGACCCACTCTGTACGGACACACATTTTCTACCTCGGCCCCTGGGCCCCCTCTGTACGGACACACATTTTCTACCTCGGCCCCTGGACCCACTCTGTACGGACACACATTTTCTACCTCGGCCCCTGGGCCCCCTCTGTACGGACACACATTTTCTACCTCGGCCCTTGGGCCCACTCTGTACGGACACACATTTTCTACCTCGGCCCCTGGGCCCCCTCTGTACGGACACACATTTTCTCCCTCGGCCCCTGGGCCCACTCTGTACGGACACACGGTTGCTACCGCGGCCCCTGGGCCCACTCTGTACGGACACACATTTTCTGCCTCGGCCCCTGGGCCCACTCTGTACGGACACACGGTTGCTACCGCGGCCCCTGGGCCCACTCTGTACGGACACACGTTTTCTACCTCGGCCCCTGGGCCCACTCTGTAAGGACACACTGTTGAAGATGCTGGCTGGGACTGATTTACATTGTTAATCACGATCAATATTGAATGAAAGCTAAATTTCATGTTGAATTTGTAAAATTCCAGTTGGTATTTTGATTACAACCTTGCACATCAACATGTGAACCATGACATTCATAGCTGATATGAATGCCATTTGAATTCTGGTAGGACCATGTAGTGCCACTGCGATGGTTAATTTAAGCACCCAACCCTCAAAATTACTTGTAAAAAAGCATGGTGCTAGAATAAAGCTTTATTTGTGTGATATAAACTTGACAATACAGACATCTTATATGTTAAGCTTTAAACTTATTAAAAAAGACAGAAAAAAGAAAAACAAAGAAAAATTCCAGTGAAACAAACTAATTATCTCCCCTTTACGGACAGGAAAAGGGGGCATGGTAAATGTAATGCGCTTGCTGAAACAAAGCACACTGTACACAAAATACTTCCATGGTTATAAATTAGTGCACCAATATATCTGAGGAAATCGAGGTATTATTACTTTTTGTGATTTAGAGAGAATTTGCATACTCTTAAATAGAATCTTCACCACATGAAGTTAAATGATGCTATATGTATGGAGTCTTTTAAACGTTTAGTTATTTTGTCTAAAACATGTTATAATGGTTTGGAGTTTGATCATTCTCATGAACAAGAGGAAAAAAGTTCAGAATCATTGATTTGGGAAATTATATATTTTTTTTTCTTTTTTCTCCAGGAAAAATTTACCCTTAACCCTTTCACCACTGTAGACCATAATGGACTCATCCATATTAATGCATGGTAGAGTCTACTAAAGTTACATAGGGGTGAAAGGGTTAAATGGTAAAGAATTTAGCCTAGATTGATTCATGGCTGACTACCTGTTTTCTGACGATAAAAACAAGCTAAAGAGGATAACAACGTTTCATGCTTGGGTTAAAAAACAATTTATAGTCAAGGAAATGAAGACATTTCAATTATTTTAAACTACAAAGTGAGTTTTGAAACAATAAAACAAACATGCAAAATAACACAACAAATGTAAGGTAAACTGATTACAACAGGTCTTAGAGAATTCAACATAATACCATATTTGGTGATTTAGGACATCTGACCATTTAAAGGGTGCTACTACATGTACTTATTTCTTCAAAAATCAACATTAACTATAAAGGCCAATAAAAATCTTGTTTACGAAATGTTAGTTCATCTCAGGTTAAGTTTAATTAATAAGTTAATAACCATAAATGTCTTTTTGACAAAAATAAACAAAATTTCAAAAACAAATTTCTGTTGTTGGCAGATGCATATAGCGGTACTGTGAGAGATGTGCCATTAATTCGTGTGTGAGGTTTTTGTAACCACCAATAACATATACTAAACACTGTTGAAGACAATGATGAAATTGATGACAAAACAATTGTAACCTATGTTATATATTTTAGTACTTGGGTTTGTTCTGTTGTACATGTACCTATATGACCTGTTGTACATGTACCTGTGTGACCTGTTGTACATGTACCTGTGTGACCTGTTGTACATGTACCTGTGTGACCTGTTGTACATGTACCTGTGTGACCTGTTGTACATGTACCTGTGTGACCTGTTGTACATGTACCTGTGTGACCTGTTGTACATGTACCTGTGTGACCTGTTGTACATGTACCTGTGTGACCTGTTGTACATGTACCTGTGTGACCTGTTGTACATGTACCTGTGTGACCTGTTGTACATGTACCTGTGTGACCTGTTGTACATGTACCTGTGTGACCTGTTGTACATGTACCTGTGTGACCTGTTGTACATGTACCTGTGTGACCTGTTGTACATGTACCTGTGTGACCTGTTGTACATGTACCTGTGTGACCTGTTGTACATGTACCTGTGTGACCTGTTGTACATGTACCTGTGTGACCTGTTGTACATGTACCTGTGTGACCTGTTGTACATGTACCTGTGTGACCTGTTGTACATGTACCTGTGTGACCTGTTGTACATGTACCTGTGTGACCTGTTGTACATGTACCTGTGTGACCTGTTGTACATGTACCTGTGTGACCTGTTGTACATGTACCTGTGTGACCTGTTGTACATGTACCTGTGTGACCTGTTGTACATGTACCTGTGTGACCTGTTGTACATGTACCTGTGTGACCTGTTGTACATGTACCTGTGTGACCTGTTGTACATGTACCTGTGTGACCTGTTGTATACGTAACTCTGTCTAGTGTAAATGTACACATGTTCTGTGGAATTTGACGAAACTAGTCGGACGTGACTTTGATATGAGCACACCTGAGCACATAACACCTGCTTTGTATGCCTGAATTCTTATCATACCTATCTACGTCACTTCCTTCAGGCTTTCTCTTTATTTGCTCTTCCACTATCTACTTCTTGCTCACTCTATCGTTAGATGAGCGCGCGAGCGGTTAATAGATATGATTAAGCAGAACCTGCAAAGGTCTACTGTAGATGTTCGCCACAGAAGCCTGGTAAGTTAACAATGGTTTGAGCAAGGCCGTGTGTATCTTTCGCGTGATCGACTGCAAGAGTAATGTCTGTTTAAGAAAAGTATGTTGTAGTAAGGATGTGTGGCTTGTCTGTTTAGGTTTCTTTTATCCTGAGATAAATATTCAAAAGAACTGAAATTGACACTGTTGTGTTTGCGAACCACGGTGACACAATGAAAAAATACCACACAATTTCACGTGAACTGTGTTACGTGAAAAGAAATATTTGGATGTGTTAAATGTACCGAGAGAATGAATAAAATTTACGATTTACACAAGAAAAAAAGATCTTTTCCAAAAAAGGTTGCCCATCTATGTCAATTACCCAAAACAAGTCCCTTTTCTAAGCACTATCAGTACAGCACAAAACAAGTTCCCTTTTCTAAGCATTATCAGTACAGCACAAAACAAGTTCCCTTTTTTAAGCACTATCAGTACAGAACAAAACAAGTTCCCTTGTCTAAGCACTATCAGTACAGCACAAAACAAGTTCCCTTTTCTAAGCATTATCAGTACAGCACAAAAAAAGTTCCCTTTTTTAAGCCCTATCAGTACAGCACACAACAAGCTCCCCTTTCTTAGCCCTATCAGTACAGCATACAACAAGCTCCCCTTTCTAAGCCCTATCAGTACAGCACACAACAAGCTCCCCTTTCTAAGCCCTATCAGTACAGCACAAAACAAGTTTCCTTTTCTAAGCCCTATCAGTACAGCAAAAAACAAGTTCCCTTTTCTAAGCACTACCAGTACAGCACAAAACAAGTTCCCTTTTCTAAGCCCTATCAGTACAGCACACAACAAGTTCCCTATTCTAAGCCCTATCAGTACAGCACAAAGCAAGTTCCCTTTTCTAAGCCCTATCAGTACAGCACACAACAAGCGCCCCTTTCTTAGCCCTATCAGTACAGCATACAACAAGCTCCCCTTTCTAAGCCCTATAAGTACAGCACAAAACAAGTTCCCTTTTTTAAGCACTATCAGTACAGAACAAAACAAGGTCCCTTGTCTAAGCACTATCAGTACAGCACAAAACAAGTTCCCTTTTCTAAGCATTATCAGTACAGCACAAAACAAGTTCCCATTTCTAAGCCCTATCAGTACAGCACAAACCAAGTTCCCTTTTCTAAGCACTATCAGTACAACACAAAACAAGTTCCCTTTTTTAAGCCCTTTCAGTACAGCACACAACAAGCTCCCCTTTCTTAGCCCTATCAGTACAGCATACAACAAGCTCCCTTTTCTAAGCCCTATCAGTACAGCACAAAACAAGTTCCCTATTCTAAGCACTTTGAGTACAACACAAGAAATAATAAAAAGAACTTCAATGTTATTATATTTGGGTTATAAACTAATTAAGAACACGGAGAAAACATTCCACATCTGATTTAATAAGCACCCAGGATACAGCAATTTGAATTAAATTCAGACTGCTGGCAGAACTTTCCAAAATCCAAAACAGAGCCATAAACTGGGGTACTTATCAGGATCTGGGTGCTTACTAAGACAAATACTGTAAAAGCGTTATAGCAGCGTGGTGATCCAAAGCTATACATACTAAGTATTAGAGTCACAAAGGTTAAAAATCTGGAGCAAAGACACAAAGTTACGAATTAAATCAATTAGCACCAACAAGTTGTGGTAATACTTCACATTTCTTTAAAAGAAAAATTCTGGTATTTTTGGAAAGAAATTTTACATAAAACACTGCATACCCTGTTCTGGTTTTACATCCGATGGTCAAAGTTGAGTAAAATATATTGTATGTTTTGAATGATTATTTTGTGAGTGGGTGGGTTACCACAGATTTTTAGCATAATTTCACTATTTGAAAGTTATAAAGCATAATGGTTATTTTCTCAGTATCCAAGAGATTCTGCACTTTCCAAAAATACCATTAATGAAATCCAAATTCAAAAGATAAAAGTCAAAACAATGAAGAACAGTTTTGAAATAAGCTTGAACCTATGTAAGTAGCTGTTTCTTAAAGACAATAATATATATATTTACATCAAGTTGTGGGGGAGTGGATTTGGAATTCAAACATATATCACAATATTTTTACTAAAAGGATGAATCGAGTATCTTGGTATGCTAAATGTTTCTACAATAAACCCTGATGGATAAAGAAAACCAATATATATATCTACTACTTTTAACCCCTACTGAACTTTGACCTACCTCGTGTGCTGCCCGGTCTCCTGATTGGAGAGCTCCATCCATGTATCCAATCCATTCGGTAGCTGTTTCTGTCCCAGCAAAATGGACACGACCTATTGGTTTCCTCAGCATTCTGAAATACCATGAATTACAATACAGTAATCTGAAATACCATGAATTACAATACAGTAATCTGAAATACCATGATAAACAATACAGTATTCTGAAATACCATGATATATAATACAGTAATCTTAAATACTATGAAATAAATACAGTATTCTGAAATACCATGAAATACAATATGGTAATCTAAAATACCATGAAATACAATACAGTAATATTAAATACCAGGAAATACAATACATTAATATTAAATACCATGAAATACAATACACACACACTGGTACAAAATACATAAAAAACACATATTACTGATTTCTTTGATGACTAGAAAATGTCTGTAAAACATGAACACCCCTGTCACCATGTGAAATTAGTTTCAGTGTCTGATGTTTGACGTGATACGACGGGACCTGTTTCTTTATGCGGTCACCGGTTTTGGTTTTGAGTATAAATCCTTACGGACCTACAAATGTTTAAGCAGGCCTTGCAAGGCTATGTCAAGGCTTGACTGTAAACATCATCAGATTACTAGGTCCGACCTTATTGCATAAACGAACAACTCTGTGAACCATTTGGATCGCCATAAGTGGAAGCAGCCCTGTACTTGTTTAATACTTTGGTGTGACATAACAAACCTGCCATATTAGATGAGTAACCCGAATGACTCGACATCATTTACCCCCAGGGACACGACATCATTTACCCCCGGGGACACGACATCATTTACCCCCAGGGACACGACATCATTTACCCCCAGGAACACGACATCATCTACCCCCAGGGACACAACATCATTTACCCCCAGGGACACACCATCATTTACCCCCAGGAACACGACATCATTTATCCCCAGGAACATGACATAATAAATCAATAAATAAATATACAAGATTTGATATAGCGCCCTATCTAGCTAACATAAGCCACTCTAAAGCGCTTTACAGTACATAGATATACAATTTTATACAATCAATACAATTAGCATACACATTAATCAATACAATATTGAGGAATTCCCAGGAGCTGCCTTATCAGGTGCTAACTACTAGTCCTATGCCACCTGGCTAATATCTCCCTATGTGTGTATGCCTGTCTGTGTGTTGGAGTTACCCCCAGGTACACCACATCATTTAACCCCAAGTACACCACATCATTTATCCCATGGCACCGACATAATCCCCCCCCCCCCCNAAACCCCCCCCCCCCCCACCCCCCAAAGAACATGAAATCAAATATACCTCCCCCCAGGGACATCATCATCTACCTTCCGTACTTGTTAAGCTCTCAAAGGGACTGACAAAGACCACCTTCGATATTAGGTAAGTTCCCCCTCGGAGACCCTGACACATCTTACCTTCCATATTTAGTAAGTACTCCCGGGGGCATCACTCCTAAATAACAGCCCCCAGAGAACTCATCCTCCATCCAGTTCTTCTCAATGTAATCTGTGGGCTGTATGTAGAGAAAGAAAATGTTGTTGTTTTTTAATAGGAAACCTAACTGTTCAAATGTTTGGATGCAGGACTAATTTCCTTGTGGAAAAACAGATTCTATTGAATATGGTTACTGAATTTGAATAAATAAGCACTTGTTCATATGAATGCCTTTTTTTGTTTATGCTGCTATCAATATGAGATATTTGTTTAAAAGTATGAGGCAATACATTCAAATTCAGCGACAACAATAAGTGAGAGATCAGGGATCACAAAAGATTGTTGACCTATTCCTAATGTGAATACTATGAATTATTCATTCAATTCCAAATCTGATTTTACATGTATTCATGTGCATACTGTTAATATGGACATTTTCACTTAAATCTGAAGAGGTTTCCAAGAAAAATGTTTCTTTTATTTACGCTTGAATTCCCGTGCTTATTTGTCCTTTTCTTGCCAAAGAAGCTTAATGCACATGAATGCATAAACAATCAAAGTAAAGGAATAAGCTGATGATAATTACCTGCATGAACCTGTCCATTTTGAATGCTTTTGCGTAATACTGACATAAAGTAGTTTTTCTGTAATACAAGCACAAAAACATCTATTAAATTCGTAGCATTTTTCACATCTTTTTTCCCCCCCTTTTGGACTTACAATGAAATACTGTTTTAGGCATACTGCTTCTGGTAGGTCTCTTTAGAAGAGACAATTAAGTGAAGAAAGTTTTGTCACAAAATTCTTTATTATGATATAATATAGTTTGATACTCCTTTACGAACGATTCATACCGAGAAATTGACAAGAGACAATGTTTCTTGGCAATCTAACTCATTCACCCCTGAAGACGCATTTGAACTCATCCAATTCAAAGGTTGGAATAGTTCATTGTGAAATTTCAGGGGTGAATTAGTTAATCAACACTGAAGAAATACTTAACTGAACAATTATACATTTCAGTGGCAGCTGTCGATGAACTTCGAACTACTTACCATGTGCAAACGTGTTTTATTTTATAAACAAATATGTCTTACTAGCCGAGAAGGGAAGGTAATCTCACGCTTTATTCACCTACCTTCTTTGAAATAAAAGTAAAGGCATTTATTCTGAATTAATAGCATTTTCTAAACAATATCTCTATCATTATTTTATAAATGAGTAATTTCATTTAAAGCCTTCTGAAGCTGTATGGCATTTTCCATGTCTAGACTTAACTTTTTGTCATACAAGTTACATGAAAGCTGAATACAGAATTAACAATTAGACACAAGAATTTTTTCAAGAATATGGGCCAAAACATGTCTGATCAAGTGCCCTACCATTGAACCAGATGACTCTAGAATCATTACCTTTCCGTCACTGACATTTCTACGAGGTTACGAGCTTGGTCTGCCAGCACAAATCCCATAATGCAAGGGTGGGATCCGTCAGGTTTGGTGTCATCGAGACAATACGTCACAGGGCCGAAATCTGAGGTAATGCTTCCGCTAAACTCTGGGAAGACAGAATGTAACATTATTATAGCCAACTTAAAGTAAATAAAAACATGAATATATGACCTTTGACCCTTTAGCCTGGACCAATGACCACCAAAATCTAATTAGTTGTAGAACTGAATGTTACCATACTATGGTGTTAACGTGAACTTAATTTGTCGAGGGATTCTTGAGATATTTTGTACACAATCATTTTTACTTCCTTTGACCCTTTAACCTTGAAAAGACTAACTGAGTGTAGAACTTGATATTACAATACTATAGTTTAAATATGAACTATATGTGTTCAGGAGTTATTGAGATCTTGTACACAAGCTTTCACTATGGACAGACAGGTGCACAAATGGACTCGCACACTGACGCCCACACAAACGCACACTGACGCCCACACAAACGCACAGTGATGCACACACAAACGCACACTGACGCACACACAAACACACACACAAACGCATAGTGATGCACACACAAACGCACACTGGCGCCCACACAAACGCACACTGACGCCCACACAAACGCACACTGACCCCCACACAAACGCACACTGACGCACAAACAAACGCACACTGACGCACACACAAACGCACACTGACAAAGCAATTACTATGTTATAACATTGTTAATAGACAAAAATATAAGTGATTTAAGTGGTTATAGCTAACAGGTGACATGAGTGACCTACTTTTTTCCCGCCAGAACGGTGTGTCGTAGAACATGAATGTCTTGATGATGGAGCCCATGGGCATCCTCTGTATAAGTTGTAACTTGAGATCAGGAAGAGATGGGCAGAAACTGATTCTATTCAGTAACGCTTGAGGAACCGTGCTCACCACATATTTCCCCTACAACAAAAACAAGAAAACTATCATGTCAGACTTACAACACAATGTAACTTCTATAGGAATTGTCCTCCACCTGAGGTCTTACAGAGGGCCTGTAACTCTCACCGGGATATTTAACTCATTTACTCCTGAAGATACATTTGAACTCTTCCAAGTCGAAGGTTGGACCTGTTCATTATAAAAATCCAGGGGTGAATGAGTTAAGCTATCATGGCAGAAGATTCTCAATAAAAGTAGTATGGCAAATAATATCCTATGGATAGGCCAATCCTGGCAGCATATGTGTATCCAAATCTTAACGCTCACCACCTAAGGATGTGGCCAGACCCCAGGGTCAATTCTAATACCATGTCTGTATTCATCTCTTTATGCCAAGCAATTGTATCTCAACGATTTCAAAGTTAAGACCCAGGAACTAAGTCCCTGGGGGCGTGACCAGACCCAAGAGTCAATTCTAATATCATTTATGCTTGTCTCTTTATACTCAGCAATTACATAAATGGTTATGGGATGGGGATCTTGACCATTTAAAAGCTATGACCCAGCGACTTGGTCTCCATGGGTTAGGGCAGACCCCAAGGCCATTCTGGTAGAATATGTGTATTCATGGTTACAAGCTGAGGATCTTCATAATTTCCAAGCTAAAAACTTTTTGACCCCAACCCTCAGCCCTGGGGTCAGCCCTGGGGTCAGCCCTGGGGTCAGCCCTTCAACTGTTAAAAGTTGAAGCCCCACCAAATGATAACACTTCCAACCAAACATGATCGATAACCATCTCTTAGTTCCAGAGAAGACAACACTTATTGCAATAGGACCTAATTGCCCTTTTTAGCCCCGCCCTCAGACAGTCACCAGGTGGGGTTAGCCCCTCCATTTGTACACAATTGAATCCACACCACTTAGGAATGCTTCCTATTTCCTATGTGGTTGTATAAATTCTAATCAGTGCTTATAAAGAAGTTGTTTGAAGACATTGCTGATGGATAGAGGGAGAGGGAGACTCCCGATTTTGGGCCCTTACATTTAGCATTCACCAACCAGTGAATTTGCTTAACTGCTCCTATAATTAAAGATATGAAGATTTCATCCGAAAAAACAACTTAAAATATCTCATTTTAAACGACTATTTTGTCTCTAGGGGGTATATATACACGTTTTATTTATGCTTTTAATTTTGAGCATGCAGAATCTCCCCCATGAAAATTTCAAAATATTGGCAAGTAAGCGGACGGCAGGCGCTCACAAGTTGTCTTTTGAACCAGGTGAACTAATAAAATTAAAACTTGTTTTACCATTGTTTTAAAGTAAGTTTTATTTAATTCAATAATTTTCTGTTAAAGAAATTTTCTGTGCACATGTATCACTAGAAAATAGAAAATTTACAAAAACTCGGCTGAATTCAAACTAATGTCTTTGATTTTTTTACCTGGTATTGGTGTCCATTGGAATCCTTGACCAGTACTTTGTCCCTGGTTTGGTCCACACTGACCACTGGACTGGACAGATGGACAGTGCCTTTTAGGTTTTTAACCATACCCTCAGACAGCTGTTGTGTCCCACCAACAACTTTTTGCTCCTGAAATACAGAAACCATACTGTATACATGTTTATATACACTGTATATATGGTTATATATACTGTAACAGGTTTATATGGTTATATAAAGTGCATAAATAATTGTACATGGTTAGGTGCAGAGTATACAGGGTTATATGTATATAAGCTATACAGGGTTATATGTATATAGTGTATACAGGGTTGGTTATATGAATATAGTGTATACAGGGTTATATATATATAGTGTATACAGGGTTAGATGTATATAGTGTATACAAGATTATATGTATATAGTGTATAAAGGGTTATATGTATATAGTGTATACCGGATTATATGGATATAGTGTATACAGGGTTATATGTTTATAGTGTATACAGGATTATATGTATATATTGTATACAGGATTATATGTATATAGTGTATACCGGATTATATGGATATAGTGTATACAGGGTTATATGTAAATAGTGTATACAGGGTTGGTTATATGAATATAGTATATACAGTGTTATATATATACAGTGTATACAGGGTTATATGTATATCGTGTATACAGAGTTATCTGTATATAGTGTATACAGGGTTATATGTAAATAGTGTATACAGGATTATATGTATATAGTGTATACCGGATTATATGTATATAGTGTATACAGTGTTATATGTATATAGTGTATACCGGATTATATGTATATAGTGTATACAGTGTTATATGTATATAGTGTATACAGGCTTATATAAATATAGTGTATACAGGGTTATATGGATATAGTGTATACATGATTATATGTATATAGTGTATACAGTGTTATATGTATATAGTGTATACAGGCTTATATGTATATAGTGTATACAGGGTTACATGTATATAGTGTATACAGGGTTATATGTATATAGTGTATACAAGATTATATGTATAAAGTATATACAGGGTTATATGTATAAAGTATATACAGGATTATATGTATAAAGTGTATACGGGGTTATATGTATATAATGTATACAGGGTTATATGTATATAGTGTATACAGGGTTATATATATATAGTGTATACAGGGTTAGATGTATATAGTGTATACAAGATTATATGTATAAAGTATATACAGGGTTATATGTATAAAGTATATACAGGATTATATGTATAAAGTGTATAAGGGGTTATATGTATATAATGTATACAGGGTTATATAAATATAGTGTATACAGGGTTATATGTATATAGTGTATACAGGATTATATGTATATAGTGTATACAGGATTATATGTATATAGTGTATACAGGATTATATGTATATAGTGTATACAGGATTATATGTATATAGTGTATACAGATTATATGTATATAGTGTATACAGGTTTATATATATATAGTGTATACAGGGTTATATGTATATAATGTATACAGGGTTATATGTATATAGTGTGTACGGGGTTATATGTATATAATGTATACAGGGTTATATAAATATAGTGTATACAGGGTTATATGTATATAGTGTATACAAGATTATATGTATAAAGTATATACAGGGTTATATGTATAAAGTATATACAGGATTATATGTATAAAGTGTATACGGGGTTATATGTATATAATGTATACAGGGTTATATGTATATAGTGTGTACGGGGTTATATGTATATAATGTATACAGGGTTATATAAATATAGTGTATACAGGGTTATATGTATATAGTGTATAGAGGGTTATGTGTATATAGTGCATACAGGGTTATATATATATAGTGTATACGGGGTTATATGTATATAGTGTATACGGGGTTATGTGTATATAGTGCATACAGGGTTATGTGTAAATAGTGTATACAGGGTTATGTGGATATAGTGTATACAGGGTTATGTGTATATAGTGCATACAGGGTTATGTGTAAATAGTGTATACAGGGTTATGTGTATATAGTGTATACAGGGTTATGTGTATATAGTGTATACAGGGTTATATGTATATAGTGTATACACTATATACATATAACCCTGTATACACTATATACATATAATCATGTATACACTATCTACATATAACCCTGTATACACTATATATATATAACCCTGTATACACTATATCCATATACCCCTGTTTACACTATATACATATAACCCTGTTTACACTATATACAGGGATATATGTATATAGTGTATACAGGGTTATATGTATATAGTGTATACAGGGTTGGTTATATGTATATGGTGTATACTGTATACAGGGTAATATCAATACATTGTATACAGGGTTATATGTATATAGGGTTATACATCTTACCCTACACAGGTATACTTTATATAGGGTTATACATCTTACCCTACACAGGTATTCTTTATATAGGGTTATACATACTGTATACAGGAGTGTTACTGTCTCTCAATGTTAAAACCTATGTTGAATTCATATAATTTTATAGAATAATTTCTATTGATTTTGAAGACAAAATGCTTAGTTTCTTGTTCTTTCATATGCAGCCCCAAACCATATAAAGATATTCTTTAATTTTATTTGTTGATCTACACTGTTTTATACTGGGTAAGGTTCGATAATTACCTGTGCTCCGTCTTTGACCGATGCTAGTCGCATCAATCCTCCTCCAGAATGAATGAACCAGAGGAAGAAGAGGAAAGAGACCTCGTGAGGTTCGGACGTCAGCACGGACCGAACAAACACCAGTATGTCTCTGGCAGCACTGAAAATCAGTTCACTTGTTAGTGATGTATCAATACTCCACTGTACACTGGAAAACTTCTGTCCAGATAAACCAATCTTCAAAATCAACACTCTTGTTATATGGAAGCTATTTGATTGGTTCCAGACATCAAAACCTGACCAATCAGAAAGCTGATGGACAGTTGTATCTGTACTTCTAAAATTACCAATATACAACTCTTAAAACAAGTCAATTTTCCTTTTACCCTTCCATGCAAATCACTTACTTTTTAATCAAAGCATTACTCAGGTATAAAGCAGGTATTCAGGATTTTATAGGACATGTACATAGTACATAGTAAATGTCAATATCTCCACTATCTTAAGTATACTATCAGGTTGAGATATCATCTGTAGTAATTTTAGAGAAAACCCATAATGACCAATATACATACTGTATTTATATATTGTATAACTGCAATCACAATATCGATAACGTTCAGAATGTTAATTACAAAGCACTAAAATCGTGTAAATGTAGTCGTAAACCAAAAGTTAACGTATCACGAGGGGAACAGCTCTGTGGTAGTTAACTGCTAGCTGTAGTGCAGTATTAATTCAATATTTACTTCGTCCAGCAAGTCCTGTCAATGAACTCCTTCACCGTCATTCTGTCCCATTCAGCAGCCTTTTGTGCCATCCACGGGGCGTTCCGCGGCACCTACAAGATAGAATTATGAGGCTGGTGTCATACATAATCAAACGTGGAATACCTGTAGTTTTCTCAATTAGTTCTTCTCATGCAGGTGAGACAAAATGCCTGCATAATAAGATACAGGACAAGAAAAATCCCAGAGTCTGTCTAGTGAAATTTGTGTCTAGCCTGACAGCAGACCAGTGCAAAATGTTCAATATTGCTACTCAAAGCATATATTGTTTAATTGTTTATCAAATAAACACAATTCATTTAATTTCTGTTAAAATATACTCCTTTTTCAAAGATTACTGTATTAAGTGAAATGTATTACATGTGTATACAGAACTATAATTTATGGACTAGTATAGTTTAAGTTAATTAATTTTCGTGGAATGATAATTTTTCACTGTAACAGCTGAGTTTCCGTAAAAAAAATCCGTAAAAATTTCCGTAAAAAAAATAACTGTGGTTAATTCACTGATGGCACATTTGAAGGGTACACCAAAACTGATGATGAATTTGAAAGGTACACCAAAACTGATGATGCATTTGAAAGGTACACCAAAACTGATGATGCATTTGAAAGGTACACCAAAACTGATGATGACACATTCCAAAGATACTGTCAGAAAAATGTTTGATAAACTGAGAATATTCTTAATGCTGATTAAAAGAATTTAAACTAAAGATAACTCTTACACAAAATCACATATACATGTACAATCTTAAGTAGCATATAATATTAATTTACACCTGTTCTATCAGGCAGTATTTACCTCCAATTTTTTACCTATATTTACATTTGCACTGCAACCCGCAATATGAATACATTATGTATTACCAGCAGAAATGCATTTCATTTAAGTATAAAAGCAACATGTAGTTTACTTATGACGTCATAGACTGACCTTGTTCAATGAGTCTTGTCGCTATGCTTCGGATAACACAGAGAATGCGTCAAACGCTCAAATGACTACGGTTAATTATTGGCGCCAATTTTATTTAAATAGGGCTATTCCGCCAATGTCATTGAAAGGACGCTTCATATATAATATGCAGTAAATAAATAAATTATTCTTACCTGTTTAGCCATGGCATCTACTGTCCGTATAATGTTGTTCAGATCCAGTAACTTGAATGGATTCCAGTATGGGGGGATAATTCCATGAAAAGTTGCCCAAATACTCTAAAAATATATATATTTCAAGGAATTTCAATATACATTTTCTCCTGAATCTGATGCTGTGAAGTCCTTTAATATACACACCTATCGTAGTTTTACAGAATATTTAGTGGTCTAACTGTTTCTACAAGACCTAAGTAACAAACAGAAAATTGTATTTCAGTTTAATAAATACAACCATAAAAAATGTGCAAAAATTGACAACAGCAAATAAATTATTTTCCGAACTGGCAGTTAAGCCAATAGTTCAACCAATGCACATCAAGGGAAATAGTTACTGCTGTTTGAGGGGTTTGCATGGTTCAGTCAGCTAGTAGGTTATTTAACTAATCTGCTATTGCACTCACTCCAGTTAGGGATAGCTCACACAAGGATAATTGCTTCATTGTATAAAATATTTATGTAACTTTCTGGGAACTAGACACAGAGACTCAACTTTCAGTCTCAATGAAAATGGACAAACACTCGAATATTGCAAGTTTTAAAAAAAGGTTAAATTATTATAGTAAGATAATTATTGGTGACTGTGTGAAACAATTATGTTTTTCCCTTCATGTCAATCCTTAGCACTTATAGCGTTTTTTCCACCTTGCATTAAATATTGCATTTTTCATGTTTAGTTGCAAAAGATTTGCACTTGAGAGCAAAATGTCTGTCCTTAAGTAACTTATGGAATAAGTATCAAAGTGTCTGCTTTGTGTTCAAATAACAAATTTATTCAGATAAGTCTTGAACTACAGTAAAAATGGGTTTATTTTGTACAATACTCCTAGAAAGTATCATACCAACCCTAAAATAGAGTTAGAAGCAACCACACAAAAGCTGTAAAGTGGCCTTATAGACGTTGATACCTTATAATTCATGACTACGTTTCCCTCATTGTACACGTCACAGAGCTCCAGTCCTAGCTCCGTAGCAAGGTTTTTGACGATGTCTTGTGTCGGGCCGATGTAGCCAGCACCCACGTCTGTATAACCGTTGCTGCTTCCCTGTAATCAACCATGTCCTCAGGATAAAAACACAATCTAAACAGGTTAACTCAGAAAATGCATTATTTTGGATTATTCACATATTATATAATTTGGATGATACATATATGATTCTTCTATTTATTTCAGAAAAAAGGCAATAAAAGATTACCAAATGTTGTAGAAATTGACCCATTATTAGACAATACTGTGTCAACCTTCCTTTACTATAAATCATCAAGTGATGTCCACTTTCAAGAAACTACCTTGACTACAAGAGCTGTTGAAAAACAGCATATCTTGACTATATGAATAATATATGAAAAATATTTGAGAAAATAGTAAAGTTCAACATTTACCATCAAAAATGTTTTATCTTGAAAGTCAATAACTTGATTTTTTTCTGTGTGACTGCATCAATGCTAAATATCAGCATCCTAGATCAAATACTTAGATCAAATACTTCAGATCATATTAATGAGTTTTAATACTTGCACCAAAACTTTTTCCTGGTAACACCAACATTGGTGACTATATATATCAGCCTTTTTTCACCAAAAAGGCTAGCTATAAAGTGACCTGGGGAAACTTATGTCAAGTCTCTTTCTCAAAAAATGACCAGGTCACATTTTTTTCTATATGAAATAGATCTTTAACTGCAGAACATGCTCTGACAATATTACACAATAACTGACTTACCCTGACCGTACATGTCCGTCCTCCGACTCGTTCTCTCGCCTCAACCACACTCACTGTCAGTCCATTTTCTTCAAGAATCTTGGCAGCATAAAGTCCTGGTTTAAACAAAGTTTGTATTTATTTATTCATCCTATTAATACTACAATTAGGATTTAATATCACAAGCTCAGAGATTTTCAGGATGAAAATTGGCTAGTTTTAGGATAAATCTTGTGTTCCAATTCCACTAGTCTGACGCTCAAGACTACATGTAGTAATTTTCATGTCAAGACTAGTGAAAATGCTATTACCTATTTACTGTGAAATTTAATGGTTGAGTTTTCAAAATCTCTAAATATGATGACTGTATATAATTGGTTGATCTAATTGTACCAAAGACTGATTAACAAAGGGTTCATGTATCATTTTATTGCTCATTTCCAAGGATTCCAGAATAAATGTCAACAGAATTTACTGCATTTAAAAAAATAAAGTCACATGCTGCTTGCTATAATGTTAAATGTCCTATACAGTATTATGCAAATATGTCTTACTTAAATTGTCTTGTTGCAGTCATTTTTTCAAACTGACTCATGTTGAACAGTACACATGTATTTCCTTATGCAATAGAGGGCACTATATGTGCATTTTTAAATTTGGAAGATGAAATCAGTTTAACAATTTAAAAGTTTTCATAAATAGGAAAGATGTTAAATGGAATATATATTCTCTATATGAATCATGATTTAACTATTATTGTATGATTAAAAAAATATTTCTCAGCAAATTAATTTAGGATTGTTTTGTGGAAACACAGTATCATCTTACATTTTAACAGTTTTTATAAACTACAATTTTTAATATAAACACAAGATGATAGCTTTGATAATAAAGTGTAGTAGACCTCACATAAAAGTAGCATATCTATGGTTACATTTCTCATAAGGAATATTTGATCCCTAACAGTCACAAGAATAACAGTTTCATAAATTTACAAGGTATTCCATTTTAAAAGTGAGTTGGTGTTATATACACATAAAACTAATTTGGGTTAAACTGTACTTCTTTTTGAATGATAAGCTCTGTTGTTCAGCTGGACTGACTTAAGATCATGTAACAGGAGAAAGAAAAATGCAATGGCAAGACCAGGATTTGAACCCGGGACCCTCTAAACTCTAGACGGACGGTCAACCAATTGAGCTACCTGGTCGATGACTATTGACCCAGTCCAGTTCCATTACACTCCCCCCCCCCCCCCTTTTATAAGTCTTTGAGCCCGAAGACACGTCTATCTACAACCCATGTTAGAGTATTCCCTTGCTAAGCATTCACCCTGCGCTTAAAACAAGGGCAAGCTCAAACATTTTGCAATTTTGTAATAGAAGGATATTTAATGCACGACCAGACTGGCATTCGAACCCAGGACCCTCCAAACTCTAGAGTCTCGATTCTTAATTGATTACCAAACTGTGAACACACTCCTTTCATTAAAGGGGAAAATCATGATCCAACACCATATTTTCAATACACTGACATGTGGCCCTGAGGAAATGGATCCAAGATGTTATGGACACATTTCAGTTACCTATAAATCACAAATTAGATGATTTGTAACTTTTGTAAAATCATTTTTTTTGTCAAACAGAGTGGTATGCCTATTCGCAATAAAAAAATGAAACGGAATGGACTTGTGCACCTGTTTTACGGATGAAAATAGATTTGCCCTTCAGGCTTCACTTCCTGTTCCAAGACCTACAATCAATTCTAATAGTTGAAAAAGCGTAATTAACAAAGATATCGTCAGGAATGCACTTATCAGTTATAGAATTACTTATTCTTCAAAAGTGAAAGTAGAAATATACAAATTAGGCCACAGTAAAAGCACGTGTTGGATCGAAAACAATATATCATTCTGGTCATATGGTGTGCTTTCTTTTATATAAATCTAAGTGTGTACTACATATATCAGCTACAACCTTAACATGGAATAATGAGAGAAATTATTAAGTAAATGACAAACCACTCAGCCCTGCCCCTATCACCACCACATCAACATCGGCGTCAGCCATTTTGAACACTGCAATGTCACGTGATTTGATATATTCGGAACTTCTCTAGTGTATCTTCAGCAATGATGAAAAAATACCAAACGAACGAATGGACCGAGATTTTACGAGAAGTTAGTTCAACAGGAGAAGGTCGCGTCGTCAAGGTAAACTGAAGATCTTTTTCTACCAAAAATTGTTATTTACGATGCATATTGACATTAGGATTTGATTTTTATATAGTATTCTATCACTTTGATATCATTCAGCTTTTCCTAATCGACATTTAAATTGTTATTATATCAATAATGTTTGTATCGAGCACCGACTCTAAAATGACCGTGCAACTTTTGGTAGCAACACAGAGGTATTTTATAGTTACCTTTTTTTAACCAAACGAAGTCCATTAAACAAAAAGACAACAGTATGCTAAGGCTCCTATCATTTAAGCACAGGCACATGGATACTGTATTGAAAATAATCTCTTACATTTCCATCATTGAACTAAAAGAGATTTTTATAACAAGAAGACTGCTGTAACGTTACGTATCGTCCAAAAAAGTCAGAAAAATTATAACAATTATCAAATAAGTTTTATCATCTCATGATAATCAAATATTTATATCTGGTAAGAGAGTCAAATCCCGCCCATCTTGCTGAACAGTGGGTACTGTATCCACTCTGCCAACAGGCTATACGTATTATTACAGTGGATAAGAACACAAAATGGTGTATTTAACTAGTTACCTTGTTTTAATAATGGCATGAAACAAAAAAATATTATGGCAAATGTACGTTTTGGAGACTTTTCTAAGTATAATAATTGTATATGATTTTCTGCAAAGTTGCTTCGTACTTTATGTAAGTATCCTTTGCAGAAAAAATATTGTCATTTGGAAATTTACAAATCATTATCCTTATAAAACAAACACAAAAATTAGAATAATTTTGTAAACATTTTATCCCAATATTTCACCATCATTATGGACCAAAGCAGTATAACAGATTTGTGTGCTAAAAAGACGGTCATCGAGACTTGGCATGTAATGACCATTTAATGATGACAATGTGTTGTAGAGTAGAGGATTAAATCAATTACAAACTGACCATCCAGGTAAAAGTAAAGTTTTTAGCATTGTTGGTAAACAGCATGAAGCACATTTATTTTTCATTTTTCTCTAATCTGTGTATTTAGCAATTTCTGCTAAAACTGGTGAGCCAATCATGCCAACACTTTTGTCATGTTTTTCTCCTCTGCTTCATTTTCAGGAGTCAATTATTAAAAGAGGATCCCCAACATTGCTTATTCTGATGAACTGATAAAGAATCAAACATGTCAGAAAAGGGATCACGAACGGGGACCCCTAACAAACCCGGATCCAAGAGAGGGTCCAAAGTGAATACTCCTAAATCTGGGACCCCCAAGGGATCCAAGAGCAACACTCCCCTACCTACCGAAATAGCGCTAGTCCAAGCTGAAGATGAAAATGCTGCAGGAACTTGTGAGTCAATGTTAACTTCGTACATCGTCACTAGCTGCTTAATCAGTTTCTTCTGTGAACATTCTTGTTAATCAGCACATTCAAATTTTAGCACATTATTGAATTTTACCTAATTAGCATTTTGAAAAATAAGCTGGCTGGGGCATCACACTATTATATTTGTAAAAGACCATAATTAAAATATTAAGTCAGAACCTTCAATTAATACAATTATTATTTAACCCAATATTAAAATGTGAAAAAGCTGAAGTAGGATTATGTTAATTATTGTTTACTACAGTATGTGATTTTTTAATGAATATAATTGGTTGCATCATATGAAAAGTTTTTAAAATTAATTAAAATAAAAACAAATCTTCATGTTATAGTTGAAATATTTTCATAATGTTTAACTCATTCACCCCTGAAATTTCATGATGAACTATTCCAACCTTTGAAATTGACAAGTTCAAATGTGTTTTCAGGGGTGAATGAGTTAAAGTGTTAATGAAAATGATTTAAAAAGATGCTGATAGATCTCAAACTAACTATAAAAACTATATGATATGTAACTATCCAAGCCTATAGTAAATAAATTTGAAATATCTTAACAAAGTTTTAGAATTTTAGCATATAAAATGTATTCAAATATGACATTAATGAAAATTTATTGTTTTGTGTTGTTAACATTGAACTATTTATAGCCTGGACGCTGATTGTAGTTGTTGTGCTTTTGAAACATATTGTTTATCAACCAACAGCTGAGGGTACATTACCACCCGGAGAAGGACAGCAGGGTGAAGGGGAGGTAACTGGTGTTGTTGCTGATGTAGGAGACAGTGAAGTGGAAGCAGAAGAGGCTGCTGTTGATCAAATTACAGTGGTCAGTATGCATAACAGTGGTCAATAGGGTCACAGTGGTCAAATGGGGCTGGAACAGAGGATTGTGTGATAGTGGTCAGAGAGGGACAAAATGGTCAAGTAGAGTGGTCGTTAGCGATCAAAAGATTCTCAATAGAAATTGGGGCTTGGCTCAGGACAAGACAATGGTCTGTAGATTTAGAATGTCCATAAGGAAACAGAGGGAAACTTAATTGGAGTTGGGGTCTAAGGAAGACAGTGGTCAACTGAGTTGCTCACAATAGTGGGCTTAAGATCAGAGTATGACAGTGGTCAGCAGATCTGCAATATGTCGATAAGGGATTAGAGGGTCCAAGGGTCAATAAGGGCTGGAATCTGAGGAGGACAGTGGCCAGAAGAACTGAAATGTTAATAAGGGATCAGAGAGGTACAATGGTCAGAAGCTAGGGGCTAGAATCTGAAGAAGACAGTGGTCAGTAGAGTTGAAATGGCCATTTGGAGGATCGCAATAGTCAGTTGGGGTCAAGAGGCAAACATACATACCTCACTCTAACAAGATAACTATGAGACTAAATAGTGTAACTAATGATATTTAATGGCAGTCTGCTCAGTTCAGTTTTGTTCACTTCAATTTTACTTGTTAACCCTTTCACCCCTATGTAACTTTAGTAGACTCTACCATGCATTGATCTGGACGAGTCCATTATGGTCTACAGTGTTGAAAGGGTTAAGCAAATTATGATGTCATAACTAAATACTAATTTCATGATTTTTGTTTCTCCATCAGTACTCTCTGATAAAGGAGAGAGTCACGGTACAGAACTTAAAGGAGGATATGTGGAAGGAGCAGCACGAGGAAGCTGTACACGCCTTCATTGATGATCCCGCGGTCAAACTTATGGTGGCCTACATTGACCCCTTCAAAGGCTTCACCATTGAACCAGCCATTCCTACATTCGTGGTGGATCAGCTCACCTACCTCATCAAGTCTGGCAAGGTCAAGGAACTGACCACAGACAATTTCTTGACCGTTGTACAGTATGGCACAGTGAAGGGCATGCACATTGAAAGTTTGCTGAGGATGATGATGGGAATCTATGCCCCCATCTTTTTTGAGAACACAACATGGCCCGACAGTATCCTTTAACTGAAGTAGAAGTTGGTCAGGGAGAAATAGATGTTGAATATTGACCGCAAGGTCTGTGATCCTGAGACAGCATGGAATGCTTGTGTCCTTGAGCAAGACACTTTACTTTTGTTGTAAGCAGTACACCAATACAACTCTTAGAACACACACACAGCCACACACACACAGCCACACACACACAACCACACACACACAGCCACACACACACAGCCACACACACACAATCACACACACACAGCCACACACACATGCACACCTTCCCCTGTATTATGGAGGTGTTAAAGGGTTCAAGGGGATAACACTGTACAACATGCTTTAACTCATTCTTCCTTGAAATTTCATAATGAACTATTCCAACCTTTGAATTGGAAGAGTTCAAATGTGTCTTCAGGGGTGAAGGGTTTATAGAACTGCTCACATATGACATACCTTGGCTGTTAGATGCTTTAGAGTAATTTATTTATGCATGAATTACATAGAGCACTTTTCAAATGGTAATTGATAAAAATATGGTTTAAGCCTTTATGACTTTGAATGAATGAAAGTATGAATCTTTCAGTGAATGAATCATGCTCCTTAACTGTGTGTCAGGTATAAAGAATGATTTCTCAGCACAATTACACAAATTTCTGGCCAACCTGACAGACACCCGGTGGAAGCTTGAAGGGAAGACGGTTCTGTACATCCCTACAGAGGGTCTCAGACTTGCCTCCGAGGATGCTGCCAAAAACAAGGAATTGGTCCAGAGGCTGGAGAGTGAGTCTTCAACATCTTTTTTCATGTTCACCATTCTTGTTACCTATTATTTTTGCCTCCTCAAGTTTTTGCTTTGAGATCTTATGGGCCAAAATTTTAAATGCTGGTAGTTGGATAGAGATTTGATATTTTGTTGTTTTTTCGAACAAAAGAGGGAAAAATAACATTTTAAGAACAAGTTTTCTAGTAATCAATAAATTGCAGTTTCAATGAATAAATATATGAAACGTGTGCAATCATTTCTAGATTCACAAGAAAACCACCTCTGTTCAGCAAAATATATATTTTAGCTTAAATCAATATTTTATGATTTTTAAATATTTAAGTTAGGATGAATCAACAACCCTGTGATGATTGTTTCTTGTGCAGCGGCCATGATACACTGGGCTAGACAGATTAAGGAGGTACTCAACAACCAGGACGCCTTTGAGATGGCCGAGAACTCAGGCCCCCTGGACGAGATTGAGTTCTGGAAGAACAGATGTACAGATCTGACAGGCATCAGTACCCAGCTGGACAAACAAGGAGTGAAGAAGATAACGGAGATTCTTCAGATGGCCAAGTCCTCCTACGTTGCACCGTTCCTCAAACTGTCGTCAGAAATCAAGGTGGGTAAAATGATTATTTACTAGTTGAAAACGGGTTAACTTAAAGCTCATTCTACATTTTGTCCGAAGTATTTCTGAACATAAATCTTTTGACCTGTCATATATATGTATATTGCATCAGTCTTACCTGTTTTGAACTTGTGTTTCAAGTTCAACTTTGGAAGTCGAGGCTACATTTTACCTAGCTTGTTTATGTGCTTACTCTCAACTTTTATTTGAAAAGGAGGTTATGTTTATAGTCCTTATAGTGTAGATGGTGTGTGCTTTTTCAGGATCATTAGTTAATACAAATTAATAATGTTTCTTGTTAATTAAAATTCTTTAATGTTTGTACATGTATTGATATACTTAGATGTGTGAAGATAATTAAGTTGGTAAATGAAGTATACGTTTTAAAGTTTTGGGGGTTAGATTGATTGATTGATAAATCCACATGCAAGTCCTGGGTCCTACCTAGTCTGTACCCATAGAAATTCAATTTAAACCGATAGAAATTCTGAAAATACTGAAATTTAACATGGTTGGACCCATATATTTTAACAATACGGTGGAAAAAGACCCATACAAACTTATTGCAGATTGATCACTGTAATGGTATTATGGTCTGGTTTTGGGACTTTTCTATATATATATATTTATGTAATGTGTACAGGTCATTCTAATATGTAACTATTCTTTGTACACAGGAGGGGTCACGACAGGCGGAGAGCAACCTCAAGTTCCTGATGGTGCTTAAGGATCCGTGTTTCGAGTTGTCAGAATCCAAACCCAAAGACATTCCTGCTATGTTACCCAAGATTCTTGGCACCATCAGGATGATCTGGGTCAACTCCGAGTTCTACAAAACCAGAGAGAGGCTCACCGGCATACTCAAGAAGGTCAGCGTTCATGCGTTTCTATATATATATGTCATGTGTTCTGAAAATTCTGTCAGATAAATGTTATCTGAACATATTATTTCTGTCAGCTTTTAATTTGCAAAACTAGATTCTGGTCCACATCTATTTCAGTGGGTAATCCCATTTTACAGACAACAACTTCATTTTTCTTAGTTGACAGTTTTGGTTGTTGGTGTATTGGACAGATAATACGTTCCATCATACCTACTTCAAGTTGGTCAATATTGATTACAGACACAAAACTTACAACTATTTTTGTTAGTTGTTTTTCTTCTACATTAATTTTTTTTGTTACTGTATTTGACCTAATAATCACCCCATCCTTTTTAAGTGCCGTATCATTTGTCTGGTCTGATTGACTGATCAAGATTACTTGCTGACTAAATTGAAAACGATGGCTTTTACTGCTAGTTTTTGAGAATTTTAGAAAGTTATGAAACTTTTTGAAAGCCTTCAAAACTGTTGTCAGTGTAGCTCTGTGACTAAACAAAGTAGCACTCATATAAACAGCCAATAGAAATGCTAGATTTTATCATGGGATGTACTACTATTCTGTAAAACATGCCTCTGTAAAACATAGCTTTTATTTTTAGATGAGTAATGAGATTATCAGACGGTGTTGTAAGGAGATAAATCTGGACAAGATCTTTGACGGGCACGTACAGACAGGGATGAAATCTCTCAATGAGTGTATTGAATGCTGTGAGAGCTGGAAGGAAATATATAACAAGGTACGGTCAATCTTAAATCTCCTATCGTCTTTCTTTCCATTATATCCCAGAACTTGAGACAGAGGAAAAATAATTTAATTTAATTTGCATGAAATGGTACAATACCTGGTTAAATTCAACTTGGATGAAGGATCGATACTTTGGTCCTGTTGTAAATGATTTTTGAATTATTTGATATTCTTTTCCTGATTACATTGAGTTCAATTTCAGTTGGTTTTAAAATTTTATGCATATCAGAAAAAAATGGAGACTGGAACAGTGAGTTTCTGTTTCTGGTGTTGTTTGGGTTGATAAAAGATTGCTGTGCTTTTTTCTCCTTTTCATGTACATTCATCTGTTTCAGATGTCCAAACTACATCACAAGTTTTCTCCCGTCGGATGGGTGCTGGATAAGAGCAGTATTTTTGCTCAGATTGATGCCTTTGTACAGAGGTGTAAGGATCTGATTGGTGTAAGTAAAGAAAGTACTCCCAAGTTTGTAGCTTGCTCAATCTGTTTAACTCATTCACCCCTGAAGATACGTTTGAACTCATCCAGTTCAAAGTTTGGAATAGTTCATTGTGACAGGGGTGAATGAGTTAAATTGCTTCCGAAGTAAGTGTCCTCCATATAGACTCTGCTCTTCTTGCTATCTCTAAAAAACACAAGACCCATGGATTTGAACCTTAGTTTAGAGACTTTTTTCTGATAACAAGTTTTTAAAAATTCCATGATGAACAGGAGATTACCCTGCGGGCCAGGTGTACGAGTGTCCCTGATATTCGGAGTGTACAAGTTCCTTCTCCCTCCCTAGACTGATATATCGTGCAAGGATTCTGTAATGTCACAGTGAAATATAATGGCATCTATTTTACAATCAGGTGATGTCAATTGTTTTCTTCAAGTAGGCACTTGGTGTATTAAGCAATATCCTAAACTAAAAGAATTCCTTTTTTAGGGGAGGGGATATTTACTTTCCATATTGTGGGGTCAGGGTGGGCAGATCTCAACCTTCGGGGTAAAATTTACCTGTCTTGCACCAAGGGGCCTTTTCAAAACATGGTAAGGTAGTGTATATGTTTTTTGACGTTTTCTCCAGGTATGTGAGGCTCAGATTCACTTTGCTCGACGTGAGGAGGGAGAAAAGATAGACATGCCTCACTTTGCTGGACAGAAGGGACCAGAGATTGCCAGGAGTCTACTCGAGATTGAGGCTACATTCGAAAAAAATCTCAGTCAGCTCCGCTCTGTGAAAAACACTATTCTAGATGTCAAAGCCACATCATGGCATGATGACTACGTCAAGTATGTATATTTTTTTTTTTTTTTTTTAATAAAAAAAAATAGCATGATTATTTAAAAACGTAATATCTTCACATTAATGGTAACGTCATGTATCTGTAATAGTATGGACATTGATAAAGATTTGTTTATTGTACCAGTAATTAGACCTCACTGACTTATGTGCTAACAGGTTCCGAGCAGGCATCAAGGATCTTGAGGTAATGATGCAGAACATTATAACATCGGCGTTTGACACAGTGAACACTGTCGAGGCAGGCGTAGAACTCCTCGACATCTTCATGCACCTGGCCTCAAGAGAGGTAAGCATCACAATGTATAAGTTTATTGGTACAAGAAATTTTACAAAAGTGCATTTATAAATATACTACCTAGTCCCTCTGCTCGATATAATGGCTATAAGATAATATTTCTAACTTATTCACCCCTGAAGACACATTTGAACTCTTCCTAATCAAAGGTTGGAATAGTTCATTATGAAATTTCAGGGGTGAATGAGTTAAGCTAATTAGTTACAACTAGTCACAGCCTCTTCTAAACATTGCCTGAGGATATAGGGATGAACTACTTATTTAGATAACTGTAACACAGGACAACTGTAACACAGGACAACTGAAACTGAAATCTGATACATAACAACTGTAACACATGACAACTGAAACTGAAATCTGATACATGACAACTGTAACACAGGACAACTGTAACACAGGACAACTGAAACTGAAATCTGATATATGACAACTGTAACACGGGACAACTGTAACACATGACAACTGAAACTGAAATCTGATACATGACAACTGTAACACGGCACAACTGAAACTGAAATCTAATACATGACAACTGTAACACTGGACAACAGACACTGAAATCTGATACATGATAACTGTAACACAGGACAACTTAAACTGAAATCTGATACATAGGAACAGAAACACAGGATAACTGAAACTGAAATCTCATCCATGACAACTGTAACACAGGACTACTGAAACTGAAATCTGATATATGACAAATGTAACACGGGACAACTGTAACACATGACACCTGAAACTGAAATCTGATACATGGCAACTGTAACACAGGATAACTGAAACTGAAATGTGATACATGACAACTGTAACACAAGACCACTGAAACTGAAATATGATACATGGCAACTGTAACACAGGATAACTGAAACTGAAATCTGATACATGACAACTGTAACACAGCACAGCTGAAACTGAAATCTGATACATGCAAACTGTAACACTGGACAACTGAAACTGAAATCTGATACATGACAACTGTAACACAAGACCACTGAAACTGAAATCTGATACATGACAACTGTAACACAGGACAACTGAAACTGAAATCTGATACATGACAACTGTAACACAGCACAGCTGAAACTGAAATCTGATACATGCAAACTGTAACACAGGACAACTGAAACTGAAATCTGATACATGACAACTGATAAGGAAGTCTTATAGTTCACTGCTCTTTTGTGAGAAATTAGAAGCTGCTGATTAAACTTAGATTAAGGTGGACTTGGTGACAGCCAAAATATTTTGAGACTGAATAAAATGAATACAAATTGGGAGATTGAATAAAAGAAAATGGATTTTTAAGAACTTGAGAACTTAAGAAAATGATAAAAAAAGAATACATTTAAAAACAGAATAAATTGAAGAAGTTTTGGAAGATGGAATGAAATTGATAATTTTTTGAGAAACTGAATAAGCTTTCAGGAATTTGTTGATCCTTGTGAACAATAATAGATATCTTGAGAAACATGATTTTCTGTTGATAATTCACAAGAAGATACCCTGAATAAAGTTTAAATGATGAATTTAAATGTCTCACAAAAATAAGTTTTGACAAATAATTCATCAGAAAAATTTCAGTTGTTTAATAATATGTGATCTATAAGTACTTAATTAAAGAGCTAGACACATGAAAAAAGTTGAAAACGTGTTAGGGTGTCTGTAGACAAGCTGTTCATGGCTGTTTTTTGTGTGTCAAGGCAATCAAGAGAACGATAGACAAGAAGACCGTTGATGTGTACACCATGTTCAACGAGGAGCTGAACGCCGTCAAGAAGGAGCTCACACAGAAATCACTCAAACAGTCGCCCAGCCATCCCAAGTTTGCTGGACAGGGACTTTGGGCCCGACAACTCAAGCGTAGGATCGAGAGGGGCATGATGGTATGTATAGTGACTTTCATTTTTTGAAAAAACTGTTGTTTCTGTGAAATCTCAGAAAAAAAAGGAAAATTACATGATGTAGATCGACTGATATATTCTGGCTTCCAACAAATGTACCTTTGCATTTTTTAGTTGATTTCCCATTATTTATACCATTGTACAATGAATATATGTATTACAATGATTTATTTGAGATAGAGGTATACATATGTGTGACGTGTATCATTCGCTCAGATCCTGGACCGCGCCCACTTCCTGCCCCATATAGGGTCTGGAGAGGAGGTGAGGACCCAGTATCAGCAGCTCTGTCTCGCTCTGGACGAATACATCCGCAAAACTTTCCACGAGTGGACGCAGACAGTGGACAAGGTAACACATCTATCTCCTACTGTGTTATTTTGGTTTTGTATGTTTGAATTGGAAGCCTGGAGTCTCATTAAAAACACTTTTTTCATTAATCTGTTTCCATAGGTGTAAAAATAATTTTCAAAGTCCTTACCCAGAACAAATAGGTTTAAAAATCAGTTTGTCTGAACTGAAATATTTTTATATAATGTTATATATAAATGAGCATTATTGGACTTGACCGCTTTGTGAAGATTTAGAAATTGCCTTAGCCGGGTTTTTCTAGACATTAGAAAAGTGACATTTTTACACCCCCTATTATAATTTATACAAGTTTGATTATATTGTGATATTTCATAGCTGATAATCCAAGTTTCTGAAAACATTCATGATTCTTGTTTGTACTAGATCTTTCAATCAACAATCATTTTCATGTAAAAATAATGATAATTTTATTTGTTAATATTTGGGTGTTACCTTATTTAATATTTCGTAATTCTTGTTTGTGCAAAACATCCTTTCAGATATCTTAAGTAACTAGGTACTAACTAGTCCAGAACACTATTTATGTTCAGATAAAAGTAAATTCATAAATCGAAAGAGCCATTTATATCCTATGGAAGCAGTTTGGCCTTTGTCCAACCTCAAAGAGTTTAACACTGGCAGTGACTAAAGTGTGTTTATTGGAGCTAAGGCGGGCTGTTTTGTTGTTCAATTAACATATCCACAGTAAAGATAGACAAACATTGTCCCTATTATACTCTTGTATTCACCAATGTCATAGTTCTGATTTTACCTGAGAAAAAAACTTAAGCTTTGATTTATTTCTAACTATCTAAGTGAAAACTAATGTTTTTTTATTTGGTTTAATTAAGAAACTATATCACATGATGCGATGGCTAATATTTTTTTCAATTTGAATGGAAATTTTGGCAATGTATATTCAATAACTTCATTTATATAACAGAAATATAGAAAAAAGTTCCATTGAAGCTTAAGATTTTATCCAAAGAAATTATAGGCCCATCAATGCATGCCATCCCCATCCAATCTAAGTATATCTGTGAAAACCCTATCTATACTATTATACTGAAACATCTTACCGGTATGTCAATAATTCAGTTACTGTACAGTAATGATATTTCCTGTTTAGCATATTTATTTGATTAAGAACTTATATTTACTATATAAATGTGATTTTTACTGTGTAGCAGTTATATTTACTGTATTAGGATTATACAGTGGTCAATCTAAAAAAATATCATATTCACATAATTTTCATTTTTATTTTGCTTTTATGAATATTTTAAAGAAAATGAAAATGGGGAAAAATAGTAAATTGGATAGAAATTAAACAAGATTTATCATGAAGAAATTAGATATGGTAATGAATATAAAAGGGAAAGATAATTTTCAATTTGTTTTGTGATTTGATTCATTTTAACATCTTGGTTGATATTTTATGTTTGTTTTGCAACTAATATATATACCACAAATCTTCATAAAGTGATATATGAAATCAACAAGCTAGTGAATTTATGACAAAAAGAAATACACTGCATGATTTCTGATTATTTGTATATTTTACAGATAAGTGTAAGTTGATGACTTTTGTTTTTGTTTGAAGAATGATTTTCTATCTTATTTCTCGGCCTACGTACATCTCTTTCATTTCTTCTGTTACTTCAATTTCTGTGAAGGGCAAAACTACAAGTGAATTTCTTTATGCTTTTGTAGAATCTGTGACACAGATTTCGAACTTTTTTATTTCCTTGATAGCGAGTGGTTTGTGCTGCTTGGGATTGAAAACTTTATTTCCCTGTTTGCAAGTTTTGATAGAAGTTTACTGAATAGAAATGTTAAAAAAAATGTAAACATTCCCAGAATTACGCTAAGGATTTTTTTTGGTTTGTCAAGTAAATTTGAATCGTAAAAATTCTCACAAAAAGAGTCTTACTGAATAGTAATGGTCATTTGTACTAGAATTAGTAAGATAAGAAAAAGAATCGTGCACATGGAACGTTACTGATAACTTACGTTTGTTCTGGCTTTTGTAGAAATGTTAGCTAAAGAAAATTTTTGCTTGCTGCTTGAAATTCAAAGCATTATGTCCTAAGAGTAATAATACTCGGTAATATTTTTTTTTTTTTTTTTAAGTAGAAATGTTGTTCTGGCTATGTGTACAAATATATGTAGGTGTACCAGTTTAAGGTAACACAGGGTCCTTTGTATCATGTAGAAGAATTTTTTTTTTTTTAGATATCATTGTTCATGTAGCATTTTTTTTATGGAATTCAGACTAAGTATTTGGTGATTTGGTGATGTAGACACTGTAAATTCATGTTTTTTATGACTTACATATTTTCACATTAACTTACAAGGTGACTGTCATGATTTTACATATTCTAGAATATGAAATCTAGCACATAAAATAATCTATTTCCCTGATTTGCTGGTCAGTAATAATTCTTGAATATTCATTAATGAATATTCATTGACTTTAAATGGCACTGTGTGTCCATGACTATTCAATGATGATATATCATTATTAATTTTGTAATTTTTGTCCTTGCGAATAGTTCCATCTGTAGTTTTAAGCAAAACTGTGAAAATATATACTCATGAAAATGAAGTGTTTTGCAGTATAATTGACATTAGATAATGACGTCTTCTTTTCTAAACAAAGTTCATAGAACCATACACACGTTAGTATGGGTGAACTCTATACAAAGTCGGTCACAGTTTGGTTAAAATATTGACATCTTTTGCAGGAGGGGACTGAGTTGTTCACATATAATTCACATACATTATATACTTATGGCGATATTCTGTACTTCCTGAAAATGTTGTTTAGAGAGCTGTTTGAACGGTACAAGCTACACCAGGGTGTGTACACTAACAGGACAAAGACAATATTTGGTTAGAAGGGTCTCAGTGTTAACTTTAGTTTTAGACATTCCTGTGACTCTCATCTGTTCATTTGTGTAGATGAGGGTTTAAAAATAAAACAAAAACAAACTCACACCCACAGAAATGATAAAAGTATGCGCTATATATCGGTATTAAAGCACTAGATGTTTTCTGCAGATTTGCTCCTCCACTGCCGCTATCATGAATATTCCGGTAGGTATATATGCGTGGGTGGAGCAGACAAGGTGTAATGTTAGACAGGGTTATCTCCCTTGTATCTTACTCTGGCTATCAGGACGTGTTGTATACAAGTACATTTCTTACACAATTATTTTTTTCTATTTTTTTTTGATGCGATCAGACTGACAGAATTTTATCTCTAGGGCTCAATTGATAAAATTTTGATAGATAGCCCACAAGTTCACACCAATCTTACATATAAATGATCATCTAAAGGAAAAAAATGTTAATTTTCAGATATTATTTAAAATTATGTTTTTTTTCAAAAAATTGCAATAACGACTTGTTTACCTTCATTCTTGGAACCACCAGGCCAAGAAGATTTTACAATTTAATATAAAATGAAATTTTATTTTGATTGTAAGAATTACTGTTTGATAGAAAAATACATTTTGAGTTAAATTAATTAGATCTGTAAATACATGATACCGGTACATGTAATAAATCCAATATAAGACAAAACTATTGACCATCATGTCCGTGAGATGAGCCAGAGTAAAGAAAGGGAACTTCAATCTACTGAAGCATGCTATCAACATGGAACATTTAACATTGAGGGAATATATATATACTGCACCAATATTACAGGGTAATACAAACTTGTATTTATATTACAGCAATATTTAACTATGTTAACCTTATATGCATGTTTTGACAGTTTTAACAAAGGGAACTATATCATCTAGCTTCTTGATGGACTTAGAATTAAGAAGTGAATATCAATATCATAATTGCTTGAAATTAATATACATATATATATATATGGTATTATTACAAAGTATGAGAGGGGCTTATTTTATAGCTTTTTAAATATCAGTGTGGCACTTACCAAACATATGTGTGGCAGCAGATAAAATCATTGCAATCTCTCATGAAAAAAGCTCCTGAAATAACAATCTTCTAAAATTGTCCTACAATGGTGCCTGGTGAGTACTAGGTATCTCTCTCAACAGTTCGGGAACTTAACACAACTTTAAAGACAGTTTTGCATTTTAATTTTTTCTTCGATAAAATAGAGGCACAGTGTAATTAAAATCTTATCAGAATTTCATGCAAATGTCTACCACCAATATGCGTCCACAATATTTATATTGACTTAATATTTTTTCCTGAATTTGAAATTTATGTTTGTATAATTTTGAAGGAAAAAAAATCATAAGATAGAAGAGAATTTTGATAGAGAAATTCAGATCAAAAACTTTTAGCCATTTACTGAAATTGAATACATTTTCAAAAAATATATAGATTTGAACAGAAATCAGTTTGAGATTGTCCGAGAAGTTTGTGCTAGTTCCCCGAAGCCTGTTCAGTACAAGGCTACAACATCACATATAACTGATAAACCTGGTGGTAAGATTTAACCCTCTGACTTTACTGACATAACCTTTAGCGGTAACAGAGTATAACACACACACACAGATCTCGGGCAATCTGTGTGGGGTAAAATATCATAACCAATGATATGAGCTCTGTCTTTAATACAACAATATATAGCGGAAATAATATGAAGTGGAAAGTTGCAAAAACAGACACTTTTTGTTTCTGATCTAAATTTCACAAATGTTAAAGATATTCCTTATCTTAATTTTTACCAACATTGCTGGAGGTTAGGAAAAATCTTAAAAAGAAAATAAATTTTCCTTAAACTGATTTGTTTCCCAATGCAAAAACTTTTATAACTTAACGGAATTTTACTGAAGTATATGAAAAATTATATGTGTATATGTAATATATATGTTTTCGAACATGGATTAAATATATATTTCAAGGTTCGAGGTATCACATAGATTGTACTGGTACCATAAGTGATACCAGGGACAGGCAAGGAGATGAAAATGATCAGAATACAGAAATAGGTTAACACCAAATGGCAACTTGGGAATTTTTGCTTTTGAAATAAAAATAAAAATAAAATTTTAATTATTTTGGCTTTTGAAGTAAGGTGTGAGGGATCATTGGAGTACAAGCGACATATACGTTTTTCTGCCATTTTGGAGAAGTAGTTTTTATTAAGTTTAAGCATAGTTGTAGGTTACGGTTTAATCAATTAACAATTTTGAGTTATATTATCAGTTATCCTCAGTGTTCTGTTCTATGATGTAATGGACATAAAAAGTGAAGTGTTTGACTTAAAGGTGTCTGTGTTTACATATTTCCACTCTATACAATAACATCTCTGACCTTTCCACTGTAACATAATAGAATCTGTCAGTATTATATCAATATTATGCAGTCAGGTTATTCACCTGTTCCATTTTAAATTGGTTATGAAAATAAAATTTTGATTATTTTTACATTGAGATGCTTGAAGAGTTTTCTGTCAGTTTTTACTTTCAGCACTATATATCACAACTTATGTACAGCACAGATTTAAGATTCAATGTCATATGTAAACTTAATATTTAAATTTTGGTTTTGTAAACATAGATGTTTTTATGTTTAATTTTCAAGGCAAATATCAAGCGTGACTTTTTGCATGTAGTATCTGCATTCTAGCTTTGTGAGGAAAACATTTGATGAACAAAAAACTGTACTATGAGGACAAAATAATTTCGTTTGTGATTTTCTTTATCAATTCGTCTTTGAAATCTGTAAAATTTCTGAAAACTTATTCTATTGTTGATTTCAGTAATGAAGTAATCAGGATGATGTTTTTAAAAAATGTCATAATATATATAATGTAAATTATGGTTTTATTAGTGATAAACTAAATTGTAAAAAAGTGTAAACTTGATTTCTGGTATTGTTTTGCTTATGATATAATTCTGAGCAGTGATAGAACGGTACTGTTGTGTTGTCTACAGGAGCCCATGAAGTTACTAGAGGTACCACTGATGTGTAGGAGCAGCGAGAAACCTCCCATGTTAGACATCAATTTCAACAGGTAAGACAACAAATGTCCATTTCAACAGGTAAGACAACAAATGTCCATTTCAACAGGTAAGACAACAAGTGTCCATTTCAACAGGTAAGACAACAACAAATACATTTCAACAGGTAAGACAACAAATGTCCATTTCAACAGGTAAGACAACAACAAATACATTTCAACAGGTAAGACAACAAATACATTTCAACAGGTAAAAACTGAAAAAAAAACCCAACTGATGCATGGATTTTGTTTTCAGTAAGTACATTGTCATCATAATTTCAAAATTCATTTATTGTCGTTATGTAATTCAAGTCTTTATCATTTTGTACATGTATTATCATTAAGAAATCAAACCATATATATTTTTGTTAAGAAAATGTATGTGATGTGTATGTGACATGTTTTCGCAGGAGTCTACTGAAGATTTTCCAGGAGATTCACTACTGGGAGCGTCTCATGTTTGAGATTCCTCATTATGCCACGGATGTATACAACAAGCGGGAGGATCTCCGTGCCCTCCGGGAACATGTGCTGCTGGTCGTCCGCGACTACAACAGGTAATCTTTGCGCCCTACCATATAAGGTCAATCACTTCCCAGATGCTGTATTTGCCTTATTTAGTGTCTGTTCTTCTTTATGCACCCTGTCTCATCCTCTCCTTCTTCAGTGAAAAAGTATTTGAAGCATTTTTAAACATAAATATATATAAATATAAATATATGTCATAGAAGAAAAACATAAATTTTTCAGATCATCCGCTAGTGTTGTCGGCTAGTGTTGTCTTTGGAAGTGACTTTTCCAGTTTCGTCAAATAGATAATTCCCCTAAGTTCAGTGGTAGAGCTTCGTACTAGAATGTCTGTGGTCTGTGGTCTGTGGTCTGTCTGTGGTCTGTGGTCTGTCTGTGGTCTGTCTGTGGTCTGTGGTCTGTGGTCTGTCCCCACTGGAGGCACTTATCATTCGTTTTACTCCTTTCCGTTACACTTCTATAGTGAAATCTAACGGGAAAATGAGAAATAAAGTCTTTGAATTATCTCTATACTTTTTGAAAATNGGGGGGGGGCATATGGTATGACCTGGTACCCTGACACATCTTATCATGTCCTGATTCATTATCGTCATTCGAGCAACATTTTGTTAACAGATTTTGATCAAAATGTATACAGAGATTAAGTAAGAAAAACGAGCATGTGTTTTCAGGTTTCCAAGGTCAATGCCAAAGTCACCATAACTATTTAAAGACATTTTGTTGAGAAGCTTTGATCAAACTTACACAGAGGTCATGTATGTGAATAGTTCAGTAGAGTTTGTATTTCAGGAGCCAAATGTCACGGTCTCAGTACAATTTATAGAAATTTGCCAAAAAAACAATGGAGCAGGGGCATATATGTTCTCATAAATTTTCTGGTTTAGTTTAAAATTGTGTTATTTTTTTTCTCCTCAGAATAATTGCAGCTCTTTCTGTGGAAGAACGAGGACTATTTAAAGAAAGGATTCGTTTCCTAGACAAGAAGATTCACCCTGGTCTGACCAAACTGACCTGGGCATCGAAGGGTATTTCAGACTTTTTCGTGACGGACTGCCGTATCAACGCCAGTAAGATACAGGTGGTCGTGGATGACTATAAGAACGCTAACATGGATATTTCTAAGCAGTGTGTTCAGATCAGTGATATGCTGCTTATCAGCATAGACCCTCGTAAAGTCTACAAGAATTTGGAATTTGACGAAGAACAGGTAAAGAATGATTATTTATTTCTATTAAATTTTGTATGTTATATGTTTTTGAAACTCTTAGTACAATGGCAACTGTTAGACATTTCAGATCCAGAGAACGAGGTTTCACTAATATCTAAAATGTAAAATGTATTATTGAACCTTGAGCAAGTCATTGGGTGTATGTAACCTGCTTGACTTGTGTTTCCTTTGAATTTCTTTGCTGATCAACTTTTGAAATGATTCAAAAAATCATCTTATCAAAATAATTTATGAATATAACCAAATTAAGAGGGAAGATTAAGAAATGTCAAATTCTTTTTTAACAAACATTTAAAAGTTTATAATTCAAAATTCAATGCAGTACACATCTATGTAGAAAGAAAGATGATTTTTGAATGAGGGTAAAAATTTGAAATTGGAGATGAAAGTTCAAAGTTGTTATGTGCTCCGCCACCATAGTTAGTGACAGTAGCGTAGCCTAATGGTGGTGTGTAACCTTGTGTAACTAGAGTGATTCCCCTTGGTGGAACTCTCGTTCGTTTGTATTATTAAACCATGCGTTTTGGATAAAGTTGTTTACCGAAGATTGTCTGGCATGTGTCATCTTTAATACTGGCGCTCTTAATATTTTTCAGGCAAATCACAGAGAAAATGTTTCCAGGAAACTGAAGGCTTTACACGACGAGTTAGTCAGGACCATGAGGTTGACATACGAAGTCTTCAAAAACGACGGCATGGAGGTATGTTTTGTTATTTTTGCATTTTCGTTGATAAAAAAAGTTCATGATCAGGAAGTATTGGGTGTATGCCCACCAAAGTGATGGGTTTGGAGGTTTACTTTCATAAAAAAAAACAAAAAAACATCACAAATTTTGTTAAATTGCAAATTTTAGTGTAAAAAGCAGGAAAATGACACACCATCATGAAAACTGTCCTGTATACAATGGGTATGTTGACTTGTGTATTTATTCAGACACACAAACTAATTAGGCATGTTCATGAACTTGTAAGTCACTCTTTTCCAAGCTTTCGGGCTTAGCCCTTCCTCAGGGATTAAATGTCACTAGACCTCTATGTCACATCCATCTTGACAAACATGTTGAGTAACTATGACGTTGATGACGTCATAACACTGTTACCATGACGTCAACACAACACAATGACGTCATCAAACCATGACCTCACAAATTGTGATGTCATCATCATCATTTGGTATTGATACCATTGGGGAAAGCAGTGTTGAGTTTGTTTAATTAGGCATGTTTTTTTTATCATTGATGACTTAGATTATGCTATACTAAAGGTAATACATACACTTCAATATAACGTGAACATTGTTGTTATGTATCGTATATTTACACATCCCTTGTACAGGGTCTAAAAAAACCAAAGAGCACATTCAAGTGTCAACTAAACCATAACTTGAACTCAAAAACGATTTAACTATGAACCAAGGAAAGATTTTCGTGGAGAATCTTGAAAAAGTACAAGAAATATAAGAATAGCTGTTCTGGAAAGGTATTTTATACGTTTTCTACGGGAACCAGGGCAGTGAGAATGGACGTATACGACAATGACTAAATTAACTTGCCATCTAAAAAATTGTTGTTATTTAGACAAAAGACTATTACATGTGAATGTTTCCAAGTCTCTCGATCATACCAGCCGAATTATATCAAGGATCAAACACGAGGTGTCATCAATTCTTTGATTGAGTTTTTCAAGGGGATTCTGATTGAAACTTGTGACCTGAAATGGAAACCATAGGAAACACAACCTAGTTTCCGACAAAAATGGCTGTTCCATTATTTGATCAAACAGTTTGTTTAAGGTGGATCATGGAACAAAACAAACCATCCTAAAAGATTGAGTAGAATTTTTTTCTTGTTCAGTGTTTTGAATGCAAGTTGTTATTATATTAATGAAGGACTACCGTGTACTATGTTTAGCTGACGGAATAAAAAATATACACCAACTATATTACACTACAGGTACAACAACACTGGCACAGATACACGGAGAAGATGGACAGAATGGTGGAGGAAGCCTTCCGACTCAACATCAAATGGTCACTCCAGGAACTGTCCAAGGCCATCAACGGAGACGGAAAGTCTGCCCCTAACCCTCTGTTTAGGGTGAAAGTTTGTCTCCAAGGCGACAAGGTAGGAAATCACATGTAAACAGTCTTATCAACAGTAAAACCTTGGTATACTGCCAACATTGGTTCGACCAGATTTTGGCATTTATATAAAGACAATGATAGAATATTAATATAAAGATGCTTGGCGATATATCAAGTGAGATACATAGAGAAATTGTTAAAAAAAAGATTATCTCGTAAACTGAAAGAAAAATCTTTCTGAAATTTGACATGGTGATACACTTGTGAAATGTTGATATGCAGGGGTTTGACATTTTTCTAAGGTAAAGGTCAAGGTCACTGCTACTGAAAATAGACTGGGGGAGGGGGATGTGTTTGTGTTTTGGTCCTAATCTCAGAATTCAACTGTCTAATCTTTTTGAAATTTGACACAGTGATACACTGTGGTATGAAGATGTACAATAGGGGTTTAAAAAGTTTTTAAGGTCAAGGCACATAGCGAGACTTGTTAGTATTTTAGTTTTACCAGTTTTAGATAGTTTGAATGCTTTCATGCCAAATCATTATTAATAGTGTACTTGTTTTATATAGGTTGAGTTCCAGCCCACACTCAAACAACTGGCCAATGGGATAGGCAGTATTGGAGGTCAGCTGACCAAGGCTGTTTCCGGCATTGTCCGTCTTCCCAACATCCTCACCAAGAAACGCTCCACCAAAGATGTAAATACATGTGTACAAGATAACAAGCAGATATTGGTTCTAATTCATTGATTAGATTTTCTCATATAAATTTCTTGAACGAAAGAAAAAAAAAATAAGGAAAGTTAAAGTGTTCTCTCAAGACAGGTGGTGTTTATAACAAGTTCAACCGCCCTCAATCAAATTCATAAAATCCTAAAATCATAAAAGTGCTTAAAAAGAGTCTGTCCCTCAACAAAGTTGTCATTCTAGACAGGTTTTGTTGTATACATCAATACAAGTTTGTTTACTTATTGTTTGTGTCATCAAGAAACAAACAAGAAAAAAATTCATATCCCCAGTTTTCAGAAAAGAAATTTTCAGAACTATATTTTTGATGGATATGACCCAAGATGGTGACATTTTGATGTGTTTTGCAGCCAATCCATGATGTGATATCGCGGGACGAGGAGACAAAGAAGATCCAGACGGTTATAAACACAGGAATGCAGACGAACGCCACCAATCTACAGAACTATCTGAGTACGTGGGACAACTACCGTGAGATTTGGGAGATAAACAAGGACATGTTTATCAAACGCTACCAGAAACTTAACCCACAGGTCTCTTCCTTTGATGCCGACATTGCCAGGTGAGATGGTTGTTTAGTAAGAATGTTAGGTGAAGTATAGTAGTTTTAAACAAGGAACTTGTACTGACCATTGGTCATTACAGTATATTTTTTTCAGAAGTGCTGCATCCTCGATACTCCAGGGGTTTGTCTCATCCATAAAGTGACAAACACTGAGCCTTCGGTTTTGCTGTGACATATTCCAGGGTTGCAGAGAGCAAAAGTGAGCGAGGCCCTTGAGTGTCGAGGATGGAAGTGCTGAGGAATAGAATTTTATGTAATAATATTTAATTCTGCTGACCAACAGTAATGAAGATTAGCCCATCCAAGTACGATCATTTCAAATCCTGCTGACCTAAAGTGTATCTTGTTCGTTATGACAACAAACCCGTCCAGGTACAATGAATTTTGACCCTGCTGACCATTGTCCATTACAGGTACGATGAGGTGGCCAACAACGTCCAGACTCAGGAAACAATCCTCAACATCCAGTTTGTACTCCTGGACTGTTCTCCGCTCAAGTACGCCATCCTCGGTCATTGTCAGGAGTGGCAGAACAAATTCACCTCCCTCCTCAAGGAGATCGCCACCAGTCGCCTCAACGAGCTCCATAACTTCCTCAAGGACAACAGCACCAAGTACGTGATCTTAATGTACCCAACTCATTGACCCCTGAAGACACATTTGAACTCTTCCAATTCACTGGTTGGAATAGTTCATTATGAAATTTCAGGGGGTGAATGAGTAAATAGGGCCATGTAGGTGTGAATGACAGATGTGATTGACAAGGTTGTGTGAGGGTGCGGAGGGAGGGATAAATTGAGATTATTCTTTTCCTTTTTTTGCTTTTATTACAAGCAATATTGTAGGAAAAAGGGTCTTTTCAAAAATCATTGAGAAATATTTATTTTTTCAAGGAATTTGTATTTAAAATGATCATAATTGGTAAAAGATCAATATTTCATGCAGTTTTAGCTAAATGCAATCCTATTCTCATTATGATTAACAAGGGCAGATAAATTATTACAATTTTACTTTAACACCAGCTGTATATGACCTACCTGTGATAAGATGAGGTTTTAGCCCAAAAAACCCATGTCAAGCAGATTTCGCAGACAAGGGTTACAAATAGGTACACAATCCCTCTTTATACACATGTATAAAATGCACTCATTACCACATTCTTATGACTGTGACATGTGTTATGTATGATGTCTGTGGTTTGTGTGACACCTGTATACCAGTAGGTGTGACACCTGTGTTATGTATGATATCTGGTTTGTGTGACACCTGTGTTATATATGATATCTGTGGGTTGTGTGACACCTGTGTTATATATGATATCTGTGGCTTGTGTGACACCTGTATACTGGTAGGTGTGACACCTGTGTTATGTATGATATCTGTGGCTTGTGTGACACCTGTGTTATGTATGATATCTGTGGTTTGTGTGACACCTGTGTTATATATGATATCTGTGGCTTGTGTGACACCTGTATACTGGTAGGTGTGGCACCTGTGTTATGTATGATATCTGTGGCTTTTGTGACACCTGTGTTATATATTATATCTGTGGGTTGTGTGGCACCCGTGTTATATATGATATCTGTGACACCTGTGTTATATATGATATCTGGTTTATGTGACACCTGTGTTATATATGATGTCTGTGGTTTGTGTAACACCTGTGTTATATATGATATCTGTGGTTTGTGTGACACCTGTGTTATGTATGATATCTGTGGTTTGTGTGACACCTGTATACCAGTAGGTGTGACACCTGTGTTATGTATGATATCTGGTTTATGTGACACCTGTGTTATATATGATGTCTGTGGTTTGTGTGACACCTGTGTTATATATGATGTCTGTGGTTTGTGTGACCCCTGTGTTATATATGATATCTGTGGCTTGTGTGACGCCTGTGTTATATATGATATCTGTGGTTTGTTTGACACCTGTGTTATATATGATATCTGTGGTTTGTGTGACACCTGTATACCAGTAGGTGTGACACCTGTGTTATGTATGATATCTGGTTTTTGTGACACCTGTGTTATATATGATGTCTGTGGTTTGTGGGACACCTGTGTTATATATGATATCTGTGGCTTGTGTGACACCCGTATACCGGTAGGTGTGACACCCGTGTTATGTATGATATCTGTGGTTTGTGTGACACCTGTGTTATGTTTTATCTCCAGTGTTAGTAAACCTCCACAGACCCTGGACGAGCTTGGTAACAGCCTAAATCTGTGGGAACAGTTACACACTGGGCTCGCTGACACAGAGGCCAAGTTCCCACCCCTGCATGACCAGTTTGGTATCCTGGAGAAATATGAAGTCGCGATCCCTGAGGAGGTAACAGGCACCTTTCATTTATGTACACAGTAAAAGGGAAGCTTTCGCCCCTTTTCATAAATTTATTCAACATTTTTAGCCATTTAACAAATTCAACACCTAGATGATGGAGATAAATTTTCATTTTTTTCAAGGAGAGAGCTAGTATAGACTTAGACTATAGTCTAATCCTACCGATTAATTAGTCAAATTGATTGGAATGATGTTAAATAGTGAGTATAAGAGACTGACACTATATACATGTAAGGTCTAAGTACGGTGTACCATTGTCTGATGATTTGAAGCTGACCATTCAGGTGTGACATGTTTCTGTTTGATCACCAGGTGACGGCCATGCTGAACGACTTGAGCAATGAGTGGGTGACGTTCCAACAGGTCCTGATTGACGCGGAGACGATGCTGAAGAAACACAAGGTCAGTATACATGTACACGCGCGGACAGTGGTCAGTTCTGATACATGTACACAAGTGGACAGTGGTCAGTTCTGATAGTCTTAACTGCTCTACTGCTCTGCATTTTCATTCTACCAACTAAAGAAGGAAATATTTTTAGTTTTCTTAGGCTGATATTTTTGACTTTTAAACTCTCGTTGTTAGACATGGTGATTGCTGATGTCATGACCTTGCCATCTGATGTCATGACCTTGCCATCCAAGTTTGTTTGTGTTTAACAGACCATTGAATATTATGGTCACTTAGGGCCGCGTCCTGATCGTGTAAACATATAAAGTCTACGTTTACAGAATCCCTGGCCTTTACTCTGCATCACTTACTTGCTTTTATTGAACATAATGTGTGTAAGAAAAGGAACACTGAACCAGAACAAGACATGGAAAACTACCCGTCTATGTCTTACCTATCTTTCCAGATAAAACGCCCTATCCTATATGTTGTCTTATTTTCTAGCTTCTGCTGTAGAACACATTTTGACGAAAATTATATGCAATATTTTACGAATTGTAGGAGAAATTCAAGAGTGGATTGCTTGCACAGTCGGAAGAATTCAAGAAGCAGATACACAACTTGATGGATGAATTTGCCACCAAGGGTCCATTCGCCGCCAATATCGGAACGGCTGATGCCTTGAGCAATGTAGCGGTGATCAAAGAGCAATTAGACGCACTTAAACGACAAGAGCAGGAAATCAGAAAGGGCCTCAATATCTTCAAGATCGACCAGCCACCGTCAAAGGAGGTCGCAAATCTGGATAAGGTATGATACCAGTGTATTTGTACATCTGTGAAGAGGGCTGAATTTCAGATGGTTAATTATGCATTTAGAGTAATTTGAATTTTTGTTTGTATAGATATGAAAAAAAAATATGGATAAATATATGAATCTGCACAGTAAATTTTTGACAATTTCTTTTCCATTCTACAATGTAAATTTGAAAAATCACCTTTAGTGCTAACTTATAAGTTACCTGCTGGTTTAAATGTCATAAAGATAAAACAAGACAAGACGATTGGTTAACCTGCTTTTAGTAATGGCTTTATTGATTTATGTTGCTGTTACAGAAAAAAATATCTTAACCCTTTCACCACTGTAGACCATCATGGACTCCTCCATATCAATGCATGGTAGAGTCTAATAAAGTTACATCAGGGGTGAAAGGGTTAGAGGGCATGGCTTATTTTTTTTTTTCATTTTTGATTAATTGGATTTGAGTACAAATGTATTTGGTACGAAAATAAAAGAAAAAGGATTTATTTAAATTCAAACAGGAATTGACATCTCCTACAGTAACTGTAACATTTGTAACTGTCTAACATTGTACTCATTAGGGCCTGGAGTTGTGTCCTACAGTAACTGTAACGTTTGTACTGTCTAATATTGTACTCATTAGGAACTGGAGTTGTGTCCTACAGTAACTGTAACGTTTATAACTGTCTAACATTGTACTCATTAGGACATGGAGTTGTGTCCTACAGTAACTGTAACATTTGTACTGTCTAATATTGTACTCATTAGGACATGGAGTTGTGTCCTACAGTAACTGTAACATTTGTACTGTCTAATATTGTACTCATTAGGATCTGGAGTTGTGTCCTACAGTAACTGTAACGTTTGTACTGTCTAATATTGTACTCATTAGGAACTGGAGTTGTGTCCTACAGTAACTGTAACGTTTGTAACTGTCTAACATTGTACTCATTAGGTCCTGGAGTGGTGTCCTACAGTAACTGTAACGTTTATAACTGTCTAACATTGTACTCATTAGGCCCTGGAGTTGTGTCCTACAGTAACTGTAACGTTTATAACTGTCTAACATTGTACTCATTAGGCCCTGGAGTTGTGTCCTACAGTAACTGTAACAATTGTAACTGTCTAACATTGTACTCATTAGGTCCTGGAGTGGTGTCCTACAGTAACTGTAACGTTTATAACTGTCTAACATTGTACTCATTAGGCCCTGGAGTTGTGTCCTACAGTAACTGTAACGTTTGTACTGTCTAATATTGTACTCATTAGGATCTGGAGTTGTGTCCTACAGTAACTGTAACGTTTGTACTGTCTAATATTGTACTCATTAGGACCTGGGGTTGTGTCCTACAGTAACTGTAACATTTGTACTGTCTAATATTGTACTCATTAGGATCTGGAGTTGTGTCCTACAGTAACTGTAACGTTTGTACTGTCTAATATTGTACTCATTAGGATCTGGAGTTGTGTCCTACAGTAACTGTAACGTTTGTACTGTCTAATATTGTACTCATTAGGACATGGAGTTGTGTCCTACAGTAACTGTAACAATTGTAACTGTCTAACATTGTACTCATTAGGTCCTGGAGTGGTGTCCTACAGTAACTGTAACGTTTATAACTGTCTAACATTGTACTCATTAGGCCCTGGAGTTGTGTCCTACAGTAACTGTAACATTTGTAACTGTCTAATATTGTACTCATTAGGACCTGGAGTTGATTGAAACGATCTGGAACCTGAACAAGGATTGGGAAGGACTATGGTCCGACTGGAAGGGCAACAAGTTCACTGAACTTCAGACTGCTGATATGGAGAATAACTCACAGGCTATTTACAAAAAACTCAACCGCTTCAGCAAGGAGCTCAAGGTATACACTCAGTGTAGCTATTGTTGGCTCACCAACAGCATCTGCAATAGTGAACAATGAACAAAAACTTAGTTCATCATAACTGAGTGCAATATTGAAGTTCAAAAGGCACCAAAATAAGAATCACTAAAATAGGTACTTTATCAGTATATCTGTCATTATTCCTCTGATTTTGAATTGAAATTTGTACAGATAAGATGCTCAATGCACAATCACTAATGTAAGTTATGTAAAAGTTTAAATTCAGTTTTAAGTTTAAATAGTCATTTAAAAATTATGGTATGTGTGTTAATTAATAGAGAGCATGTATGATTTGAAAGGTGATGCTTAAAGATTAAAGATTTATTTTGTAATTTAAAAAGAAAAGTTTTGACGTGATATCTAGAAACTTGTTTAGTCAATGCATTAAAAGCTTTGAAATTATTTTATTTCTATTTTTTTAGATTGTGATTCCAAAAATGAACAAAAAAGTTTTCACAATGCATTTTAGTGAAACTTTGTTATACTTCCTCCAGAAGTCCAGCAAAAATGTTGGCGTTATACTGGGGTACATTTGGCATTACATGGAGGGAGACATATAATAAAGTAATTTTAGGTTTTGGTGTTAATTTTGATGTTCACACTTACAAATTGATGTGTAATTCAGTTAATGAAGAAACATTCTGTTTCAGGACAAGAATTGGGAGGTGGTTGATACAAGCAGGAATAAGGTTGACCAGTTCAAGCGAACCATGCCCCTCATTAACGACCTGAAAAACAAGGCCATGAGACCTCGCCATTGGACACAGATACAGGTACGGTTGAAGAAACCTGTCTTTAATTGAACAGCACTATGACTCTACAAACTTCAATTCATAAAAAAAAATCATCAAAGTTATACAATGGTTATTAAAGTACGAATTTGTATTTCAGGGTCCCAAACTCAATCCCAAGGTCACTAATGCTATATATAGGCCTACCACAGGGCCAAGGGAGCATTCATGTGTTAGCATTGGTTTCTAGTTTTATCAACCATTTATTGGCCCTTATGACCTCCTCTGTGTTTACGAGTCATTAAGATTGTCATAATAATATTTGATAACAATATTTAAGAAATACTGTTTATTGTGGCTAATTTTTGAAAATGTTAAAAGGTTCCGCTAACATTCTAATTTTTCTGGGTTGCTATGCTACCAGAACCTGCGTTGGGTTTAATACGGTACACAATTTTTAAATTAATGTTCAATGTCGCTAGTTTTTGAAAATGTTGAATGGTTCTGTTTGCATTCCATTTTTTCCGGGTTGCTATGCTACCAGAAGCTGCATAGGGGGTTAAATACAGTACACAATTTTTATTCTTATCTAATTTAATTTACCTCAAAATGATTCCAACATCCCAATGTCGTGGTTTACAGAAAGACATGGCGAAGGAGTTTGATCACAACAGCGAAGACTTCACTCTGGAAAAGATAATTGAGTACGGGTTTGACCAGTTTGCTGAACAGATCGGTGATATCTCAGGTGCTGCTACCAAAGAGTTAGCCATAGAGCAGGTAAGATTAAATCCCAGCTTTGTGTTAGATTAAAATTTATAATTTAACGATAAAAAAATATCCACTGATGGTTTGATGTTTTTGAAAAAATAAAATAAATGATAACTTATGAAAGAATTAATTATGCAATAAAAAGTAAGGTTTTATTATGTAACAATTAAGCCAGGTAATTTCCTGCTGACAATATTGAATGACTGATGCTTATTAATAGTACCAATAGAATTGATGTATGAATACTGTTTTCTACGTAATTTTTTTTTTCTTTTTTCTTTTCTTTGATAACAGGGTATAGCTGGCATAGAAAGTACCTGGAACGTGACAGAACTTGATATTGGGCCCTACAAGGACAGAGGTCACTTCAAACTCAAGTGAGTCGCGCAATCTCATGGCTAGTGATATTATAAAAAAGTCTAAGGAGACTCTATCTCACAGCTAGTGACATTATATAAAAGTCTGAAGGAGACTCTATCTCACAGCTAGTGACATTATATAAAAGTCTGAAGGAGACTCTATCTCAAAGCTAGTGATATTATATAAACGTCTGAAGGAGACTCTATCTCAAAGCTAGTGACATTATATAAAAGTCTGAAGGAGACTCTATCTCGCAGCTAGTGACATTATATAAATATCTGAAGGCGACTCTATCTCACAGCTAGTGACATTATATAAATGTCTGAAGGAGACTCTATCTCACAGCTAGTGACATTATATAAACGTCTGAAGGAGACTCTATCTCACAGCTAGAGACATTATATCTCAATGCTAGAAGACATATATGTTATTTTGGAGGAGACCATAACTGAGAGCATCAACATCATTACATACTTGCTTTAAGTAACGCCCCTCCCCTTTTTAGCTACTTATTGAAATGTTACATGCAGCTGACCAATCTCAAACAGACCCTCCATTCTGGCCTTCTCTGGCTAACCATATTTGCTTTGATAAGCACCCCTCCCCTTTTTAGCTACTTATTGAAATGTTACATGCAGCTGACCAATCTCAAACAGACCCTCCATTCTGGCCTTCTCTGGCTAACCATATTTGCTTTGATAAGCACCCCTCCCCTTTTTAGCTACTTATTGAAATGTTACATGCAGCTGACCAATCTCAAACAGACCCTCCATTCTGGCCTTCTCTGGCTAACCATATTTGCTTTGATAAGCACCCCTCCCCTTTTTAGCTACTTATTGAAATGTTACATGCAGCTGACCAATCTCAAACAGACCCTCCATTCTGGCCTTCTCTGGCTAACCATATTTGCTTTGATAAGCACCCCTCCCCTTTTTGGCTATTTATTGAAATGATACATGCAGCTGACCAATCTCAAACACACCCACCATTCCAGCCTTCTCTGGCTAACCATATTTGCTTTAATTAGCGCCCTTCCCCTTTTTGGCCACTTATTGAAATGATATATGCAGCTCCTGTCATAAACACGCCCTCTATTCTGGCCCTCTCTGGTTAACAAAATGTAGTACTGTACACGAAGCATCAGACACTACAGTTTGGTGATCTGACAAGTTTTCCATTGTTTCAGAAGAGAACAGACTCCAGACTTTTATCTGCCAGACATATTCCCATTGGGAATTCCCCAACTGTTCTCTTCTGAAACAATGGAAGACCTGTCAGACTGTAGTACTTGATACAAAGTGTACAGTACTACATTAACAGTAACTGCCACAACAATTTTTTTGTTATTTTATAAGCGCCTCTCTCAGTCAATTTTTTCAAGTGACCTGGGTACTTATTACACAAAATACAGTAAGTAATGGAAATGGATGCGCGAGATGAAAAAAAAATAAAAAAAAGATATATGTCTTTGTTTTAATTTTACATCTGATCTCTCATGACCTTGAAACCCAATTTAAGAAATGTGTGGATGCTATATATGATCAAAATCAATTTTCTTTTCCAACATCATGTTTATGGTTAATATTATTTCCAGGTCAACAGACGATGTGTTCCTGGCCCTTGAGGACAACCAGGTACAACTGTCCACCATGAAGGCCTCGCGGTTTGTGAAGGCGTTCGAGCAAGAGGTGGACCGCTGGGAGAGAGTTCTATCTCATATCCTAGAGGTGGTGGAAATGCTGTTACAAGTACAGCGACAGTGGATGTATCTGGAGGTAAAATACCAGGGAAGGGAAAGAGGGAAAGTAGGAAGGAAGGGAGGAGGAAGAATATATGAAAGAGAAGGGAGAATAGGAGGATAGGGAGTAAGGGTAAAGAGGAATAAAACTTAATCACCATGACAGTATGTACACAGTGATAAAATATCTGGAAAGGGGAAGGGGGAAAGTAGGAAGGAGGAAGAGGAAAGGGGAAGGAAGAGAGAAGAAGAGGAATATTAGAAGAGGAAGGGAGAATAGGGAGTAAGGAGAAAGAGGAATAAAACTAAATCACAATGACAGTACATGATGTAAAATTCATAATGAAGAAGAGCAGGGTAAGGGAAGCAAAGAGAAGGGATAGAAGGAAATAGAAAAGAGAAGGGGAAGGAAGAGTACAGACAGAAGACTGGGGAATAGGGAAACATAAAGAGTGAGGAATAAAACTCAAGTAATAGACAATAGTACACCAGGAGGTAAAATTCTTCAAGAGCAGGGGACGAAAGAATGAAGGAAAGGGGGGAAGGAGAGGAGAGAGATGAAGAGAAAGGAAAAAGGATTAAGGTAATCTTAGGGGCAGGCAAGGACAGGATAGTGATGGAAGAAGAGAGGTGTAACTTTGGAAAGGGAGGAAGAAAGTGGAGAAAGAAGAGGATGAGAGTATGAGTCACTGTTACAGTGACAATAGATGTTTCTATAGATGAGTGACAACAGTGGTTCCTATATTTTAGTAGAAGTTTAATAATCTATTTTTGTCCCAATCTAAAAAGGTGATCGTCATAATATTTTTCCTCAGAACATTTTCCTGGGTGAAGATATTAGGAAGCAGCTGCCGCGAGAGTCGGCGGAATTTGACGATGTTAACGGTAAATGGAAGTTGATCATGTCCCGGCTGAACAAAGACAGAAATGCCCTCCGAGGAACTCACCACGAAGGTAAAATGCACGGTTTCATTATAATCAATGTCATCAATATTTTTCTCATTGGGACTGTTTAATGCTAAATTTCCTTCATACATAAATTTTCTACAAACATGTAATGCTGCGAACATGTCACAATACAGGAAACCAGTCCAAGGTCAGATGTACTCTTGTATTATACAAACAGCTTTAAACCAAATCACCTTTCGTGAGATAATTTGTTTTTGTTCATTTGCCTGGAGAGGCAATTGTAAATTTAACATTTGTTAAGACAAATCTAAGCAGTTGATAGATGTGATGCATATTAATTTTTATTCGCAGAGATATCTTTACGAATAGTTTTACTGAGGACTTTCTTAGAGACCACAAACTATGTGATTCTCTTGATAGCTGTTATTCTTAAAACGCCCTAAATCATTGCTTTCAATTAAATACATAATTTTGTATGTGTATTCAATTTTATGCATTTAATTCATATCTTAACTCTGATTTTTCCTAAAACTTATTTCACATTAACTCATTCACCCCTGAAATTTCATAATGAACTATTCCAATCTTTGAGTTGGAAGAGTTCAAATGTGTCTTCAGGGGTGAACGAGTAAAGGTCACAATCTGTAAAACAAAACAAAAAATCTATTTATAGGTTTGTTGGAGAGTTTGAACGACATGAATGTGAAGTTGGAGGAAATTCAGAAATCGCTGGACATGTACCTGGAGACCAAGCGACAGATCTTCCCTCGATTCTACTTCTTGTCCAATGACGACTTGCTTGAGATCCTCGGACAGTCAAAGAACCCGAAAGCTGTTCAGCCTCACCTTAAAAAATGCTTTGACAACATCAAGTCACTCGAGATGATTAAGGTACAAGTCCCATTAACCCTAGCTTAGATGATATTTTCAACCATGTTTGCCATAAAATGCTTTGTTGCCTAGGTTGGGATATTTTTGCAGAATCTTGGCCCTAGACTGGGATAACCCTATCTCATTTAGTTAACAGGTTACAGATTTCCCTATTTATTTTGACCCTGTGTAAGAATACCACAGTAGTTTCATGTTATTAAGAAGTAAAAACATTTCATATGAAAGTTTGTTTGCAAACATCAAGAAGTAACTTGACAAAAGTCAATAAGGTCAATAGATATCAACTTGACAATGTTTTGTGATGATGTTTTAAAAAAATATTAAAAAAAATAAAATGGAAAAATAATTTGATTGCAGTACATATAGTTTTACTGATACCAGGAATGATTCATGGATATCTCTTTTTGATTAAATCCAGCCAAGTTTGAAATGGGAGGCGTCCGGAATGTGGTCGACAGAGGGAGAGTTTGTGGAGTACGAGAAGCATGTCTACTTAGAGGGGCTTGTGGAGGTGAGTGTCACTTTATGTTAAGGATACATGTTACTACACCTTGACATGTCTACATGTTCCAAAAGAGTTCCTCAGTCACAGTAAAATTTCTGGGTGATAGTTTGGAAGCCGATTAATCCTTGAAAGCTCAGCAAGAACTCAAGATTATTTTAAGTGATAACATGGTATAATTAAAAGATCTTCAGGGAGATAACTCTTATTCAAAACTTGGCAAAAAATGTAAGGGTCACATATAACCTTAACCCTTTCACCCCTATGTAACTTTAGTAGACTCTACCATGCATTGATATGAAGGGGTCCATTATGGTCTACAGTGGTGAAAGGGTCAATGTACATGATAATGTCAAATTGCTCAATAGCCAAAGTGCCTGGTCATATTTTCAGGGTAATCTTTAAGTGCTCCACTAAGTTAAAAGAATGCAAAATTTTGAAACTATTTAAATTAAAAAATCTCAACTAGTTTATTGATTTACTAAGGGTTTTTATATGTTGGGAATTACAACCTTCCTAAAGTAGAGAAAGAATGAAGGCGAGTTGAAAACTCACTTTTTGTTTTTTAAGATTTTCAGATCTTTTTTATCAGATCGAAAAAAAATGTCTAAATGTCATTGGAAATGGGGTCAAAAATTGACACTAATTATGTTTACAGAAAAATACCTGGAATTATTTGTAAAATGTTTTTGTTTGGTATGAACAGTTGTGTATGACTGATGGATCTTTAAAAGTGGAAGACATTCTCTGATTAGACTCTAAGCTATGATATTGATGTTTGTGACAGGCCTGGTTGTGTGATGTGGAGAAAACCATGAGGTGGACACTGAAGGATGAGCTGAAGAAGTGTCGCGTGTCTCTGAAAAAACATATGACCAAACGAGACAAGTGGATTAAGGAGCACCCTGGACAGGTAAAATCTGCTGTAATCTAACAGTGATGAAGCTATTCATGTGTACGTAGTTCTCTTCTGGAAAAATGCGAGTCTATCACAGGTTTACTTACCATCATACTGGTGCCAACTGGTACAGCTGGGTAGACTGGAACCTTCAGGGTTACATGTATTGTTGGGTTGAATTAGGGTACATTCATCCATTTTTAGGAATAAGAATAATGAAATAATTTTAGGCAATATTTCACCATTTAACAGAAATATGAATGTATTACATTTACCTGTGGTTGATGCAAAAACACTATCTTCTCTGCACTGTGTATTGGTGAATCATTGTTATTTTGAGAGAGACATTTTAGATAACCAGGTATATGGTAAACAAGCCGTTCAAGCAAAATTACAAAAAGTAATATTCACAAAGAGTCATTTTAATACAGAAGTTTGGATGATTTGTTATTAATCTTTTTAATTAATGAATATTTTCGTGTTTACCAGCTGTGTATCACCGCCAGTCAGATGCAGTGGACAACAGATGTGGAACGGGCACTGAAACTCACGCGGGACAGGGGAGACAAGAAGGCTCTTAAAACGATGAAACGCAAACAGGTGAGTCATGGTGGGTCACAGATCACCATTTGCTATTGACTCATTCACCCCTGAAGACACATTTGAACTCCTCCAATTCAACCGTTGGAAACTCCTCCAATTCAACCTTTGGAACTCCTCCAATTCAACCGTTGGAACTCCTCCAATTCAACCGTTGGAACTCCTCCAATTCAACGGTCATATAATGTTGTTAAGAAAAAAGGTGATCATCTTGCTGATCAGAATAACAAATCTTTTTATGTAGGAAAATTGAAATAGGTCACCAAAACTGGAGGACAGAGCCGGAAGTTAGGAGAATTGGGCTTACATTTGGGTAATCTGTTCCCAAGGAAATGTCGAAGGGGTTGTTCAGGTCAAATCTATGAAATTGGTTCAAAAGGTCAGCGGTCATAACACTGGATACAGGTTAAAGTTAGAAGCATTTTCAAAACAAAATGTTTATTTTACGTTTCTATCAGAACAGTGTTGTCAAGGATACCTTGACCTTTTGATTTGTAGGGGTCACTTTTACTAATTATAGATTTATAATATTCTCTGTTACAAAAATATTGATATAAACAATTTTCAATCTACAATTCAGGTTGCCATGTTGAACAAATTCTCAGAGGCCATACGAGGAAACCTTTCAAAAATGCAGCGTATGAAGGTGGTTGCCCTGGTAACCATTGAAGTGCATGCTCGTGATATCATTGAGAAGTTGATCAAGACCAATACATCGGATGAGAATGCATTTGAGTGGCTCAGCCAGCTTCGGCTGTACTGGGAAAAGGTGCGTATACCACTTCTTTTACTGTGTCATTGATATTATTATAACTGCTCATTAAGACAATATTCAATAAATGTATGATTGTGTGTGACCTTGTGTGTGACCTTGTCTGTGACCTTGTGTGTGACCTTGTGTATGACCTTGTGTGTGACCTCTGTTCCAGTCTCCCATTGACGACTGTGTTGTGAAGCAGACCAACACACAGTTCCCATACGGTTACGAGTACCTAGGTAACTCCGGCCGTCTGGTCATCACTCCGCTGACCGACAGGTGCTACATCACACTGACCACAGCCCTCCACCTCCACAGAGGAGGCAGCCCCAAAGGACCAGCTGGAACTGGTAAAACAGAGACAGTCAAAGATTTGGGGAAATGTCTGGGAATGTACGTCATTGTAGTGAACTGCTCCGAAGGCCTCGACTACAAATCCATGGGACGCATGTTCTCGGGTCTGGCTCAGGTAAATATTGAATCGGGATGGAATTTTGTATTAAACATTATTAAGAACACTTGACCATATATTACCTGTGCTACAACAAACATCACTTAATAAATTAAGTATTACCGGTACTTATTTGGAATAATCATTTATTAAGAGTAGGTATGCTTGAAAACAGATTATTGTTACTATATAAATGGAACTGTTTACTTTTTGATTTTTAAGTCTGATCACAGTGTGGACATTTTTGTGTTGGGAAAAGATCTGAAAGCTGTACATTCTATTTATATATAATCTATAAATAAATATTTGTGTGTGGATATTTTGGTACTTATTTACTCAATGCATGAAACATGAATTTTTTCATACCGTGAAAATATTCCACTTTTACAATATTATCTAATAACATTTCATTGCAGGACTTTGTTTAAGGTCTAATCAAACTGCAAAAAAAATAAAACTGTTGAAAAAAAAGAAGATAATAATATTGTAGTTTTTGCACCACGGAAATTCTGAGTTATATCGTATTCGCTAAATCAGATATGAGGATGTACGGCAAGTTGAATCTTTAAAATAAGAAAGAATCTGCAAATTGATTTTTTTTTTGTATCAAGTATGGTTTGCTGCATATGTATTATACTATAGTTTCTACTTTGCCAACATTTTGTATTTTACCGTTTTACAGTGAAAATCTCAGATTTTAAAAGCTTTATCATATCATATATGTTACAGACCGGAGCCTGGGGTTGTTTTGATGAGTTTAACCGTATCAACATTGAGGTGTTGTCCGTCGTCGCTCAGCAGATTCTATCCATCCTCAGTGCCCTGGCCGCAGGCTCTTCCCGATTTGTGTTTGAAGGTCGTGAAATTGACCTGGTGTGGTCTTGTGGTATTTTCATCACAATGAACCCAGGTGAGCACTATATTTTCACACAGATTTCATTCTGCAAAATATTTGCTGTACAAATAAATAGATGAATAAAAATCAATAAAGAAGTTAAAAATTGCCACTGCTTACATTGAATGTGATTATATGCTTCAGCAAAACCAACTGTTGTCTAGTTTTGACAAGTTTTACAGAAAATTCTCCTACTGCGAAAGTCTTGATCTAAGATGACAAAATACTTGTATTATTGTGTTTTCTCAGGTTATGCTGGTCGTACAGAGTTACCTGATAACCTCAAGTCCATGTTCCGACCCATTGCCATGGTCACTCCGGACTCCAATCTTATCGCAGAAATCACCCTGTTTGGTGAGGGCTTCGGAAACACCAAGGTAAGTGCATGGTAGTAGGAAGCAGTGAATTGAGTGGGTAGATTTATAGTATCCTGAATTCTAAACTAATATAATAGGTGATCACAGGTTAATGAGTATTTGGTTGGGCAGCGCTGGAATTGTTGAATGCTAGCTGTGAGCGCCGAAATGGCAGCACCGGCTGTATGCTCCCCAGGGAGTTGAGAAAGATATTGGCTGGTTACAAAGGCCCTATAACCACGGATAATAATTTGTGAACCGCTTTGAGATGACCTACCAACTAGGTTGTGATATAGCGGTATATAAGAACCTCAAATTATTATTATTATTATCATGTACAATTTGTTGGGTGTTTGGTGCTCTGACAATGTATATTTTACCTTTTATCAAGTGCCCTGACTATGTATATTTGACCTTTTATCAAGTGCCCTGACTGTGTATATTTGACCTTTTATCATGTGCCCTGACTGTGTTTATTTGACCTTTTACCAAGTGCCCTGACTGTGAATATTTGACCTTTTATCAAGTGCCCTGACTGTTTATATTTGACCTTTTATCAATTGCCCTGACTGTGTATATTTGACCTTTTATCTAGTGCCCTGACTGTGTATATTTGACCTTTTATCATGTGCCCTGACTGTGTTTATTTGACCTTTTATCAAGTGTCCTGACTGTGTATATTTGACCTTTTATCTAGTGCCCTGACTGTGTATATTTGACCTTTTATCTAGTGCCCTGACTGTGTATATTTGACCTTTTACCAAGTGCCCTGATTGTGTATATTTGACCTTTTATCAAGTGCCCTGACTGTTTATATGTGACCTTTTATCAAGTGCCCTGGCTGTGTATATTTGACCTTTTATCAAGTGTCCTGACTGTGTATATTTGACCTTTTATCAAGTGCCCTGACTGTGTATATTTGACCTTTTATCAAGTGCCCTGACTATGTATATTTGACCTTTCATCAAGTGCCCTGACTATGAATATTTGACCTTTCATCAAGTGCCCTGACTATGTATATTTCAGGCATTGGCCAAGAAGGTGTATACACTGTACTCTCTGGCTGAGCAGCAGCTTTCCAAACAAGATCACTACGACTTTGGGCTTCGTGCCTTGGTGTCTGTCCTCAGATACGCCGGCCGCAAGAAGCGCAGCAACCCCAACATGCCTGATGAAGAGGTAGGTTAAAAAAAAAATGGTGAAAGTAGGAAATTGTTTCCTTTGGATGTTTATGATTTAAAAAAAGATAGAAGAAAAAATGTATTTTCCACATTGTATAAAAAGTACATCAGTAAATAGGTATGTTGAGTATAAACTAGAAAATCTGTTTCTACTAATGTAATTATTGAGCTGAAACAAAACTCAAAGTGTTTATTCATACCAACAGACAGTTATTAAATAGGAAATTATGATAGGCACAGCAGAATATCCATTTCAACAAATGAATGTCAATTAGCTATTTATTTCTCTTCTAAAACTTTTCTGACATTTGATTATGTCTTACTGAAACTGCTTCAAGTCTTTTCTTGTCTTTTCACTTTTAGCGTTTTGAATATGAATTATGATATCCTCTGAGTCTATATTTAGACACGTTAAGGGTTTAAGCCGCCCTAACATGTTTGTTGTTGAATGTTATTACGACTTGAGTTTAAAGTATTGTGTTTTTTGCCATTGAATGTCATTGTGTCCAGCTGCTTTTCTTGAAAGTTTGGTTTTGATAAAATCCAGGGATCCGTTAGGAAGTTTGAAAATGCCACTGTAACGGATGAAGAGGTAACCAGATACACAAAAATATTGGGGCGTAGTGTATTGTAGTAAAATCAACGTAACACAGAAATTTGTGCTCGCTGGTTTGAGGGGCCTCAAGTCATCAAATTTTTCTGTAAATGACTTCTTCCAAAGAACCCAAAAACCGAGAGACATGAACATCATATAGCTTCGGTCATCAAATAATTCAATTGAGTGAATTTTATCCTCATTTCTACAACCTACATGTGCTATTCAAATTTCCAGGTGAAAATTCAAGCCTTTTTGGCCTCTTTGTTTTATTAGCTAAAAAACATAACAGATAAAATGCACATTTCTCACATAAAGAAAATTATTTATAAATTTTTGTTTGTTTGACAAACATCAACAATTTTGGTAATTTCAATAATTTTTGTCATTTAAGTCAGGATTACCTCCCTTCTCATGTCAATGGCACAAAACCAGCTGTGAAATAAAGATGGCACATGGGCCTCTTGTTTGTTTAGAACTATTTTAAGCATTTTAAACTCTCAAATTCTAAAATACAGGTAAACATAGTACAAACATGCTTGCTTACATGGGTTTTTAGTTAAAAAAATTAAGTTGAATATCATTTTCTTTAAATATTTGATGAAGATTTGAAATAGCTGGTATCTTGTCATAGACGTTTGTTTCTGAGTAATTTTCTATTGTATAAATATAAAGAACTTAATTGTAAATTTTACACATTGATAAACTGAAGGTGGTTTTTTTAACTCGGAGGGGGGGGGGNNNGGGGGGGGGGGGGGGGGGGGGGGAATGTTTGACTTTCGGGAAACAAAGAAAAGCCTCAATATTTTTGTGTGTCAGCTTCATTATCTTTATTTAGACCAGTTACATATTACCACTATTTACTATTTATATTTTATTTATCCTATGCCTTTATGTATTACACTTATTTTGTTTTTAAGTATTTATCTATGATAAAGCTAGGCAGCATGAATTTGCCAGAATGTCCAGTTCGGTTCTAATAAAAGATTTCCTTATTTTGAAAACTTCGAAATTAAAAAAAATAAAAAAATAGGCAGTTAATAGATAATTATGTAAAAAAGATTATCAGAATTTCAAGGACATAAAGAAGAATTAGTACATTTACCCTCTAAACACCAGACAAATTAAAGATAATTTAATGATTTTTTATTTCAGTATAAGCATGTTTTATATAATCAATTGCTATGTAAAGGAATGCTATGCTAGTAAAGCAGTAAGCGGTCAGCTAGTGGTCAGATGCATGGCTGAAGGTCTTGGACATATATGTATAACATGCCTAGTGTCTAGCTAAAACATGATTCTGTTGTCTAGAGTTCTCTACAGGGCCTGAATTGTGGGTGTACGTCAAGCTCAATTGGTTTACCTCAATATGTATGACATACATTTGATCTGTTATTGACTTACTAATTCTACAATCGAGGCTGATTACAATATCTTGCCATGGGCCTGAAGTAAAATTATATAACTATGAAAATGTGTCAGATATTTTTAGCGACCAGAAGAAAAGACTGATGTTAAAGTGAACACAAAGCTCGTCGTTGTGTCATCATAATGTTTAACTTTCACAAACAAGGCTTAAATTAAAATCTTGATAGAGTAGACACTCACAGTCATCATGTGAAATTTGTAAGGTGAGGGTTTTTGTCTTGTCCCTGATACGAATGGCAATATATCTCAAATTCTCTTACCCAGGACAGGTGTATCCACAATTTTACCGTTGTGAGATATCCTTGTCTCACTTCAGGGTTGAGACTGGAGAGTTCTCTATTCGTAACAATGGTATGAGGTCACGTCACCAATACAATGACATCATGTCAACAATCCATCAAAGTCCTGTCAATCCTGAATTTAGCCTGTAACAGTAACATTACATGTATATGATACACAATGGGAGAACAGGGTAAGAGAAAAAGAATCATTCACCCCCTAGTGGGTGAGAAAGGGGAATCTTATAACCCTCGGGGAAAGATTTTTGAGTTGCCAAACACTCAGCAAAGCCTCAAGTTGGGCAACTTAAGAATCTTCCCCCTCTGGTTGAGATTCCCCAATCTACCCCCTCTGGTTGAGATT